>NW_027507871.1:5695340-5825340 GCF_037356315.1 Lithobates pipiens | reverse complement strand
GGATATTTTATATTGGTGGGGGCTCAGGATACATCTGAATAGATCAGAGATGGTCTACAAATCATAGGTCCCGAGAAATTTTTGTTGATGGAGGCTCCTCCTCAACTAGCCACCTCTCTATGGTTTTTGATACTTCTAATTGGTGGACAGAAGTTTATTTCGCACACCTCTAACTATAGCCTTAATTACCAGTGGTGGCCAATGACTTCTAGTGTGCCACCTGTCTCAATGACCCCCCTGAATTATTTACTGAAATTCTGAATTGGGCGTTGGCTGACCCCCAATACGAGTCCTTTCTAACTGGTCTTCAGAGGGGCCTTTTTAAGGGCCTCATTTTTGTTGTGTGGGCAGTTAGTGAACAATGCCCATTAAAAAACATTTCCTTAAGGGATAAGCCTACTTTTGAAGTACTTTTCCATCATTAAAGCGGGGCTCCACCCTAAAGTGGACCTTCCGCTCATTGGAACCCTCCCCCCTCCGGCGCCACAATTGGCACCTTTCAGGGGGGAAGGGGGTGCAGGTACCTGTACAGTACAGGTATCTGCACCCACTTCCGGCGTAGATTCAGCAGAAGGTACGCCCCTTTCCGCAGAATCTACGCCCCCTTTCCGAAGGTCCCCCCGCTGCCTGCTGGGAAACACACGGATCCCAGAGGCAGCGGGACCATGCTTATTGAGCAGCGCGACTCACGCATGCGCAGTAGGGAACCGGGAAATGAAGCCAAAAGGCTCCACTTCCTGATTCCCATACCCAAGATGGCGGCGGCAGCACCCGAGAGACGATCGAGAGATTGGCTTCGGGTGCCGACATCGCGGGCGCGCTGGGCGGGTAAGTGTCCCTATTTTAAAAAAGTCAGCAGCTGCAGTATTTGTAGCTGCTGGCTTTTAAAAAAAAAAAAAAAAAACGGCGGACTCCCGCTTTAAATCACCCTGGCCCCCTTGGGTGCTGCCCCATCCGTATTGAATACCACCTTGCAGAATACGGCTCACCCACAGGAACGATTGAGTAGAATGTGGTCACATTGCCACTTACACTTGTTCAGCTAACTTTATTCGTACTTTGGAAAAACTCAATGAAAATCTTTCAAACAAATGTAGGCGGAGGTAAACTAATCCTTTTTTTTCTCTCTTTTTTTAGAAATCACCAAGATCCAATCATATGATCCCAAGACTCCTCTTACAGTAGATAGCTTCAATTATCATCAGCTTCTTGGAGCGGGAACGTTTGCGAAGGTAAGTGTTCGGATTTACAGTTTCTCTGATTATATCCATAGAATAGATAAAGAGGAGTAATAACTCGCTTTAAAGGCTGGATTCGTACTGTTGCTTTAAATACATGGGTGTCCAGTCTGTGGCCCTCCAGCTTTTGCAAAACTGCAGAGGCTTGATGGGACTTTTAGTCCTGACACGGCTGAAGGACGCTCATGCTTTGACACCTGTTATGGTTGTGCTGTAACATGCCTTATTGGCATGGAATTCAGATGAATGCCCTACAAGAGCGTGAATCCAGCTATTGCCTACTGGGCCAATTCTCACACTTCTCTCATATGTGTAAAGTTTACTTAGAACCCTGAAACATTATTTTTTAGCAGAGACCCCTAGAGCATGGGTGTCCAACCTATTGCCCTCCAGCTGTTGTGGACCTAAAAGTCCCATGAGGCCTTGCAAGGCTAAGGCTCGGTTCACACAGGGGCAACACGACTTTTGGAGGCAACTTGGACGTGACTTGACCTGAAGTGACTTGACGCGACTTGACCTGAAGTGACTTGACCTGAAGTGACTTGACCTGAAGTGACTTGACGTGACTTGGACACGACTTACAACACTACTTTAACCACTTGCCGACCGCCGCACGCCGATGTACGTCGGCAGAATGGCACGGGCAGGCATAAGCACATACATGTACGTCCTTTGCCTCCCGCGGGTCGGGGGCCCGATCGGGCCCCCGCCCGGTGCCTGCGGCGGTCGGTTTTCGTTCGGGAGCGATCCCGGACGAGGGGACGGCCATTCATTCATGGCCACCCCCTCGCGATCGCTCCCGACGAATGGAAATCCCCGGTGACATCACTTCCTCTCCTGTAATGTAAACACAGGAGAGGAAGTGATGTATTCTCTCCTCCGTGTCGGTATTTTTCGTTCCGACACGGAGGAGAGCGGATCAGTGAGTTGCACCAACACATCCCACACACAGTAGAACATGCCAGGCACACTCACACCCCCCCTTTACCCCCCGATCACCCCCCCAATTACCCCTGCCCCCCAGTCACAGTGACACCAATGTCATTTTTTTTTTTTTTTTGCATTGGTGTCATTTGTGACTGTAATAACTGTTAGGGCAGTTAGGGTTAGCCCCCTTTAGTTCTAATGTACCCCCCTAACCCCCCCAATAAAGGTTTAACCCCGTGATCACCCCCCGTCGCCAGTGTCACTAAGGCTGGGTTCACATTGCAGCGGTTTATGAGAACGAATGTGATTCGCACCGCACTGCAGTGCAAATCACATCCGATCTCTGTGCGATTCGAGTTCAGCCATTCGCCGCACCCGCCGCAAATTCGCACGGGACCCTTTTTTTGGCCCGCAGCAGAATCGGATCGCATGGGTGTTCACACCATGCGATCCGAGTTTGCAGATCGCACTGCGATATGCAAACTGATCTGGGGGTGTCAGTAACATTTCACTGACACTCCCAGCAGTTCGCATAGGGCAGTGTGAACTGCCGCCGGGAGGCATGCGATGCGGGAACCCGCCGCGGATTCGTGGCGTTCCCGCATCGCTCCAGTGTGAACCCAGCCTAATAAGCGATCGTTTTTCTGATCGCTGTATTAGTGTCACAGGTGACGCTAGTTAGGCAGGTAGGTATTTAGGTTCGCCGCAGCTTTTTATAGCGCTAGGGACCCCCATATACTACCGCATAAAGCCCCCTGATTGCCCCCTAGTTAACCCTTTCACCAGTGATCACCATATAACTGTTACAGGTGACGCTGGTTGGTTAGTTATTTTTTTATAGTTTCAGGGCACCCGCCATTTATTACCTAATAAAGGTTTAACCCCCTGATCACCCGGCAGGTGTCATTTGTGACTAATAACTGTTAGGGCAGTTAGGGTTAGCCCCCTTTAGTTCTAAGGTACCCCCCTAACCCCCCCAATAAAGGTTTAACCCCGTGATCACCCCCCGTCGCCAGTGTCACTAAGGCTGGGTTCACATTGCAGCGGTTTATGAGAACGGATGTGATTCGCACCGCACTGCAGTGCAAATCACATCCGATCTCTGTGCGATTCGAGTTCAGCTATACAGATAGTATGGCTGAATTCGTGTCGCACCCGCCGCACCCGCCGCAAACTCGCACGGGACCCTTTTTTTGGTCCGCAGCAGAATCGGATCGCATGGGTGTTCACACCATGCGATCCAAGTTTGCAGATCGCACTGCGATATGCGAACTGATCTGGGGGTGTCATTAACATTTCACTGACACTCCCAGCAGTTCGCATAGGGCAGTGTGAACTGCCGCCGGGAGGCATGCGATGCGGGAACCCGCCGCGCATTCGTGGCGTTCCCGCATCGCTCCAGTGTGAACCCAGCCTAATAAGCGATCGTTTTTCTGATCGCTGTATTAGTGTCACAGGTGACGCTAGTTAGGCAGGTAGGTATTTAGGTTCGCCGCAGCTTTTTATAGCGCCAGGGACCCCCATATACTACCGCATAAAGCCCCCTGATTGCCCCCTAGTTAACCCTTTCACCAGTGATCACCATATAACTGTTACAGGTGACGCTGGTTGGTTAGTTATTTTTTTATAGTTTCAGGGCACCCGCCATTTATTACCTAGTCTCACTAGTGTACCCCTAAATTTAGGGGTGTCTACTTTCTAAAATGGGGTCATTTGGGGGGGGGGGGGGTTTGTGCCATCTTGGCATTTTATGGCCTTCAAAACTGTAACGCCCTTAGAAAGCCTGAAGGCGGTGCTTGGTTTTTGGGGCCCCGTACGCGGCTAGGCTCCCAAAAAGTCCCACATATGTGGTATCCCCGTACTCAGGAGAAGCAGCAGAATTTATTTTGGGGTGTCATTTCACATATGCCCATGGCATGCGTGAGCAATATATCATTTAGTGACAACTTTGTGAAAAAAAAAAAAAGTTTGTAATTTTCCCGCAACTTGTGGCAAAATATAAAATATTCCATGGACTCAACATGCCTCTCAGCAAATAGCTTGGGGTGTCTACTTTCTAAAATGGGGTCATTTGTGGGGGTTTTGTGCCATCTTGGCATTTTATGGCCTTCAAAACTGTAATAGGTAGTGAGAAGTGAACTCAAAAAATTACGCCCTTAGAAAGCCTGAAGGCGGTGCTTGGTTTTCGGGGCCCCGTACGCGGCTAGGCTCCCAAAAAGTCCCACATATGTGGTATCCCCGTACTCAGGAGAAGCAGCAGAATTTATTTTGGGGTGTCATTTCACATATGCCCATGGCATGCATGAGCAATATATCATTTAGTGACAACTTTGTGAAAAAAAAAAAAAAAAAAAAAAAGTTTGTAATTTTCCCGCAACTTGTGGCAAAATATAAAATATTCCATGAACTCAACATGCCTCTCAGCAAATAGCTTGGGGTGTCTACTTTCTAAAATGGGGTCATTTGTGGGGGTTTTGTGCCATCTTGGCATTTTATGGCCTTCAAAACTGTAATAGGTAGTGAGGCGTGAAATCAAAAATTTACGCCCTTAGAAAGCCTGAAGGCGGTGCTTGGTTTTTGGGGCCCTGTACGCGGCTAGGCTCCCAAAAAGTCCCACATATGTGGTATCCCCGTACTCAGGAGAAGCAGCAGAATTTATTTTGGGGTGTCATTTCACATACGCCCATAGCATGTGTGAGCAATATATCATTTAGTGACAACTTTGTGTAAAAAAAAAAAAAAAATTTTTTTTTTGTCATTATTCAATCGCTTGAGGCAAAAAAATAAAATATTCAATGGGCTCAACATGCCTCTTATCAATTTCCTTAGGGGGTCTACTTTCCAAAATGGGGTCATTTGGGGGGGTTTTGTACTGCCCTGTCATTTTAGCACCTCAAGAAATGAGATAGGCAGTCGTAAACTAAAAGCTGCGTAAATTCCAGAAAACGTACCTTAGTTTGTAGATGTGACAACTTTTGCGCAAACCAATAAATATACAATTATTGACTTTTTTTTTACCAAAGACATGTGGCTGAATACATTTTGGCCTAAATGTATGACTAAAATTGAGTTTATTGGATTTTTCTAATAACAAAAAGTAGAAAATATCATTTTTTTTCAAAATTTGCGGTCTTTTTACGTTTATATCGCAAAAAATAAAAATCGCAGAGGCAATCAAATACCATCAAAAGAAAGCTCTATTTGTGGGAAGAAAAGGACGCAAATTTTGTTTGGGTACAACATTGCATGACCGCGCAATTACCAGTTAAAGCAGCGCAGTGCCAAAGTGTAAAAAGACCTCTGGTCATTTACCAGCAAAATGGTCCGGTCTGAAAGTGGTTAAGTCGCCCCAGGCCAGGCGACTTGCCGTGGCCAATCAGAGAATGAGCTCTCGGGGGGGGGGGGGGGAACTCCTTTTGAGAGCTGATAATTCTCTGAGAGTCGCCTCCGTATAGACGGAGATCCGACTTAGAGGTGACCTCCATTGAAATCAATGGGTACCGGTCGCCTACAAGTCGGATTGAAGTAGTACAGGAACCTTTTCTGAAGTCGGAGCGACTTCAGTAGTGTGCATTAAGAAGGCTCTCATTCACTTACATTGATTTCTACATGTTGTGCGACCTGAGGTGACTTGGGGCGACTTGAAGTCGGATCTGAGTCGCCCCTGTGTGAACCGGCACTAACAGTTGCAAGCATGACTTGAGAATTGATTGGACTTGTCTTTGGGAGTTATGCTTGCAACTGTTAGCCTTGCAAGGCCTCATGGGACTTTAATGTCCACAACAGCTGGAGGGCAACAGGTTGGACACCCATGCTCTAGAGGTATCTGCTAAAAAAATATAATATAAGGGGTTCTAAGTAAACTGCTTTTTACACATAAGAGAAGTGTGAGAATTGGCCTGGTAGGCAATAGCTGGATTCAAACTGTTGTAGGGCATTAATCTGCATTCTATTAATTCCATGCAAATAATGCACCTTACGGAACAACCATAACAGGTGTTAAAGCATGGGTGGGGGCTCAACCTGTGGCCCTCCAGCTGTGGCAGAGCTACAAGTCCCATCATGCCTCAGCCTTTGGGAGTCATGCTTGTAACTGTCAGCCTTGCAATGTCTCGTGGGACTTGTAAAGTTCTGCAACAGCTAGAGGGCCACAGGTTGAGCACCCATGTCCTAGACCTACCCCGATAGAGATGAGTGGAGGTCACCTTTCCTCCGCTCATCTCTGTTACCAGCCGCTGCAACCGCTGGATCGGGTCTCGGGGGGGGGGGCTACAGCTCACCTAGCTAGGTAATCCTGAGAAACCACCATGAAACAGTGGGAAAGGGTGGCGCCTCCCGACACTTCTTAGATCTGTACACACGGTCGGACATTCTGCCAACCAAATCCGTCGGATTTTGCCTGTCGGATCTTGTCCGAAATTGTTGCATACACACGGTCGGACTAAGGCCGCGTACACACGGGCGGACTGTATGGCCTACTTAGTCCGTCGAAACACATTTCAGCGGACAGTCCGCTCGTGTGTGGGCTTCAGCGGACTTTTTCAGCGTGCAGTCCGGCGTACTAAGTATTTTGGATTTTTCGAAATTCTGTCCGTCATACTTTGGTTTCAGCGGACAGTACGGTCGTGAGTAGGCTAGTTCGACGGACTAAGAATGGCGCATGCTCAGAAAGGATTTACACGGCGGAAGGTTGCATTGCTGTGTATTGGACTTCCTATTTCTAGTCCCGTCGTACGTGCTGTACACGTCATCGCGCAAGCTTTCGACGGACTGTTTGTGCATCCGTGTGTGGTCAAGTCCGTTCATTCGAAAGTAGGACGGACTGTCCGTCGGATTGTATGACAGACTAAGTAGGCCATACAGTCCGCCCCGTGTGTACGCGGCTTAAGTTGTCGAAAAATCCGATCATTCAGAACGTGATGACATAATTTCGTTACGATGGGACTAGTAGCCAATAGCTTTGATGTAGGAATTTGATTTGAGCATGCGTGGCACTTGGTCCGATCAAAATTCTCTACACATGATCGGAGTATGTCCGATCGAACCAGTTGGTCGGAAAATATTTCCAACATGTTGGAAAATTGGGTCCGACGGAATCAGTCCGATGCAGACCACACACAGTCGGATTATCCGACGACACGGTCCGATAGGACACATTCCGACGGATTCTCCGACTGTGTGTACAAGGGCTTAAAGAGATCCAGCGACGAATCCACCGCTCAGGCAGGGGTCTCCAAACTATGGCCCTCCAGTTGTTCAAAGACTATAATTTCCAGCATGCCTAGTCATGTCTATGAATGAGTTTTACAATGCATCATGGGACGCGTAGTCCCGCAACAGCTGGAGGGCCATAGTTTGGAGATCCCTGGATTGTTCAAAAACCAATCTGGGGTTATGGCATATTGCTGCAGCCATAACCCCCCGTATTCCACTTCCTGTCCGAGGACGTCATTTCTCTAAGCCCTTGTACACACGGGTCGGAGATTCCGACAACCAAATTCGTCGGATTTTGTCCGAAACTGTTGCATACACACGGTCGGACTAAGTTGTCGAAAAATCCGATCATTCAGAACGTGATGACGTAATTTCGTTACGATGGGACTAGTAGCCAATAGCTTTGATGTAGGAATTTGATCTGAGCATGCGTGGCACTTTGTCCGATCGGAATTCTCTACACATGATCGGAGTATGTCCGATCAGACCAGTTTGTCGGAAAATATTTCCAGCAAGTTGGAAAATTTGGTCCGACGGATATTCCGACGGAAACAGTCCACACACATTCGGATTACCCGACAACACGTTCCGATAGGACACATTCCGACGGATTCTACGACCGTGTGTACAAGGGCTTAGGCCCGGTCAGCAAGCGGTTAAATGTACTGCAATATAGGGTTGGGTGGGGAAGGGGGGTTTTCGGTCTCCCTGGTGGGTTTTCCATTGAGATTACACTGCAGAGAATGCGGCATAAGCTTTCCGAAAATATCGGGGGTGGAGATGGGAACTCCGGCAGGTAAATCTCACCACTGGAGACCATGAGGAGGTGTAAAGAACCATCGAGTGATCGACAAATTTACATCTAACCCCAAAAAAGAAACAATCGCAGGTGGGTCAGCTGACCTGTAATTGCCACAACTAATATCCTATTTCTCTTTCTCCTTCAGGTGTACCTGGCATCCCATCCGAACGTTGAGAAGCTGCTGGCAGTAAAAAAGGCCAAAAGAAGATCTTTGATACCTCTTAACACCTTCGTGACGGAGCGCAAAGCCCAGGAAGCGATGGGAAGTAGCGGGGTCTGCCCCCAATTGTATGCTACATTCCATACAAAGGTAAGTACCTTTTATCTTTCACTTATATTGGTGGGAATTTTAGGAGAGTCAAAAACCAAAATAGAAGATCGCATTCTACTGCCCAAACGATAGATCTCCAGTCATTTGCGTTGGTGAATGTTAGTCAACTGGACTGGTTCTGTAACCCGTGAAGAGCCTTTGGATGGTCATCCAAGCAGGTTCTTCGGGTCCTTGCTGCTTGGGAAAAAAAAAAAAGGAGCATAAACTCCTTCAAAATCGGAGAACAAGCCCAGTTACATAAGACTAGCGATTACTAGCGATGCCATGGCCTGAATACATGGAGACCCTTCACGTTTGCTAAATTTTTTAACGGAAAAGTCTCCAAATGTGAGAAGACAAAAGGTGAAGGGCTGAATGTGGACCCCCCCATAGTGATATTGGAATGCATTATAACTTTTTATCTGTTTTCTCTTCTTCTAGGATTATTGTTTTTACGTCATGGACTACATAAATGGCGAGACCCTTGGAGAATTCATACCCATGAGGTATCCCGTGGATGATGACATCATAAAGTAAGTAGTACGATGGGGCTTGTTGGTAGTGGGGAGGGAGGTAGAACATGCAACTGTAGACAGATCACTTATAGGGGCCTCTGTATTTAAAGGGAGGGGGGGGGGGGAGGGGGTAATAGGACATGCCTATCCTCAGGTACACTTGTCAGGTGTTTTGCTCCTATGTGTGGATTGGCTCAAAATTTTTAACCACTTGCTTACTGGGCACTTAAACCCCCCCCCCCACCCCCCTCCTGCCCAGACCAATTTTCAGCGCTGATGCACTTTGAATGACAATTGCGCGGTCATACAACACATTTTTTTCCCACAAATAGAGCTTTCTTTTGGTGGTATTTAATTACAGTTGGGACTTTTATTTTTTGCTAAACAAACAAAAAAAAGATGCAAAATTATATAAAAAATAAAAATAAAAATCATGTTTAATAGTTTGTTATAAAATTTTGCTGTTATAAAATTTGTTATAAAACTTCATTGAAGTGCGCTGATGAGGCGGCACTGATAGGCTGCACTGGTGGGCACTGATAGGCTGCATTGGTGGGCACTGATAGGCTGCACTGGTGGGCACTGATAGGCTGCATTGGTGGGCACTGATAGGCTGCACTGGTGGGCACTGATAGGCTGCACTGGTGGGCACTGATAGGCTGCACTGGTGGGCACTGATAGGCTGCATTGGTGGGCACTGATAGGCTGCATTGGTGGGCACTGATAGGCTGCACTGGTGGGCACTGATAGGCTGCACTGGTGGGCACTGATAGGCTGCATTGGTGGGCACTGATAGGCTGCACTGGTGGACACTGACAGGCTGCACTGGTGGGCACTGATAGGCATAGTTAAAGCAGCACTAATAGGCACAGATAAGACAGTACTGATGGGCACAGATAAGATGGCACGGATGGGTGGCACTAAGGGGAACTGATAGGTACCACTGATAGATGGGACTGATAGGTGGCACTGATAGGTGGCTCTGATAGGTGGCACTGCTGGCCACTGATGGGCGGCACTGATGGGCACGGATATATGGCACTGGGGTGCAGCACCGTTGTTGAGGCAGATTGTGGGTAGCACTGTGGGCACTGCTGGGTGGCACTTATTTATTCCTGAGGGGGGCAGGTGGGCACTGGTAAGCTGGCTGTGATCGGGACTGAAGCCCCCATCACGGCCGCCGGTGATCGGCTCTTTTTTTTCTCAGCGCAAAGAGGAATAATAGCCGATTACCGGCTCTGTTGTATCACATGATCAGCTATCATTGGCTGACAGCTGATCACGTGGTAAGGGGTCGGGATCGACCCCTTGCTCGGATCCGTGATCAGGCGAGTCTCATAGACTCGCCGATCATGCCCCTCAGGGGGCGCGCAGGCCGCTTGTGCACGGGACGACGTCAATAGACGTCGTCCCAGCAAAGCAGGTCCGCGCTGTAGCCGTTATTTGGCTATAGGGCGGATCTCTAGTGGTTACATTAGAAAATGCAGAAGGTCTATAGCTGTGATTCCAAACATTGCCTACATCCGTTACATGGGGGAAGTAATGCTAGCTATTGGGCCAGAATTTGTACCCTACCCAAATGGCAGCTTGCCAATAGCCATAGGAGGGACTCGTAGACCTGAGATCGCAGCTTGATCTTCCCAACAATATACTCCAATATCCATGGGTAGCTTTACTGACATCACTTATGGGATTCGGGGAGATCTAATGAGAGATTGGAGTAATGAAGACATTCATGGTTGAGCTCCTAGTTGGATAACAGCCTTTTCATTAGTACTTAGGAACCTCGACAGTAATAACTCCATAAGGAGAAGACCTCAGGGTCTGTTTATAGACATATAAAATATATATATATATATATACATAGATAATAAAAATAATAATATGATTTAGCAATATACAAAATGTCTTCAAAAATATATCTATTTCCTGTAGCATTAGGATCAGGTGATATTCATAGTGGGTGTAATTACTATAGGAGAAGTTTATCACTAATAAATATTTTCTTCTTTTTCCATCAGATTTGTTGCTGCCGAACTCCTCTGCCACGTGCAACTTCTTCATTCCAGAGGCGTCACACATAAGTAAGTAATCCAACCATCCGAGATTATTCTTCTACTTCACTGGTCTCCAAACTGTCACCCGAAGGCTCTTTGCTTTCTTCTATCTGGCCTCCATTGAGCCATTCCCCCCACTGACACCAATCATGGGGCACTATTCCTCCCACTGACACCAATAATGGGGCACTATTCCCCCCACTGACACCAATCATGGGGCACTATTCCTCCCACTGACACCAATGATGAGGCACTATTCCTCCCACTGACACCAATGATGGGGCACTATTCTTCCCACTGACACCAATGATGGGGCACTATTCCTCCCACTGATACCAATGATGGGGCACTATTCCTCCCACTGACACCAATGATGGGGCACTATTCCTCCCACTGACACCAATGATGGGGCACTATTCCTCCCACCGGCACCAATGATGGGGCACTATTCCTCCCACTGACACCAATGATGAGGCACTATTCCTCCCACTGACACCAATGATGAGGCACTATTCCTCCCACTGACACCAATGATGAGGCACTATTCCTCCCACTGATACCAATGATGGGACACTATTCCTCCCACTGACACCAATGATGGGGCACTATTCCTCCCACTGACACCAATGATGAGGCACTATTCCTCCCACTGACACCAATGATGGGGCACTATTCCTTCCACTGACACCAATGATGGGGCACTATTCCTCCAACTGACACCAATGATTGGGCACTATTCCTCCCTCTGACACCAATGATGGGACACTATTCCTCCGCTGACACCAATGATGGGGCACTATTCCTCCCACTGATACCAATGATGGGGCACTATTCCTCCCACTGACACCAATGATGGGACACTATTCCTCCCACTGATACCAATGATGGGACACTATTCCTCCCACTGACACTAATGATGGGACACTATTCCTCCCACTGACACCAATGATTGGGCACTATTCCTCCCACTGATACCAATTATGGGGCACTATTCCTTCCACTGACACCAATGATTGGGCACTATTCCTCCCACTGATACCAATTATGGGGCACTATTCCTTCCACTGACACCAATGATGGGGCACTATTCCTCCCACTGACACCAATGATGGGACACTATTCCTCCCACTGACACCAATGATGGGGCACTATTCCTCCCACTGACACCAATGATGGGGCACTATTCCTCCCACTGATACCAATGATGAGGCACTATTCCTCCCACTGACACCAATGATGGGACACTATTCCTCCCACTGACACCAATGATGGGGCACTATTCCTCCCACTGACACCAATGATGGGGCACTATTCCTCCCACTGACACCAATGATGGGGCACTATTCCTCTCACTGACACCAATGATGAGGCACTATTCCTCCCACTGACACCAATGATGGGACACTATTCCTCCCACTGACACCAATGATGGGGCACTATTCCTCCCACTGACACCAATGATGGGGCACTATTCCTCCCACTGATACCAATGACGGGGCACTATTCCTCCCACTGACACCAATGATGGGACACTATTCCTCCCACTGATACCAATGATGGGACACTATTCCTCCCACTGACACCAATGATGGGGCACTATTCCTCCCACTGACACTAATGATGGGACACTATTCCTCCCACTGACACCAATGATGGGACACTATTCCTCCCACTGACACCAATGATGGGGCACTATTCCTCCCACTGATACCAATGACGGGGCACTATTCCTCCCACTGACACCAATGATGGGGCACTATTCCTTCCACTGACACCAATGATGAGGCACTATTCCTCCCACTGACACCAATGATGGGGCACTATTCCTCCCACTGACACCAATGATGGGGCACTATTCCTTCCACTGACACCAATGATGGGGCACTATTCCTCCCACTGACACCAATGATGGGGCACTATTCCTCCCACTGACACCAATGATGGGGCTCTATTCCGCCCACTGACACCAATGATGGAGCACTATTCCTCCCACTGACACCAATGATGGGGCTCTATTCCGCCCACTGACACCAATGATGGGGCACTATTCCTCCCACTGACACCAATTATGGGGCACTATTCCTCCCACTTACACCAATGATTGGACACTATTCCCCCCACTGACACCAATGATTGGACACTATTCCCCCCACTGATACCAATGATGGGACACTATTCCTCACACGAACACCAATGATGGGGCACTATTCCTCCCACCACTGACACGAATGATGGGGCACTATTCCTCCCACCACTGACACGAATGATGGGGCACTATTCCTCCCACTGACACCAATGATGGGACACTATTCCTCCCACTGACACGAATGATGGGGCACTATTCCTCCCACTGACACCAATGATGGGACACTATTCCTCCCACTGACACCAATGAAAAAATCGGACGGATTTTGTAGTCGGAATGCCCGACCCGTGTGTACGGGGCATTAGACTTTGTCTACATCCACTGATGCTGGGGCATTTTCAACTCCCACTGGCCACAGTCTACCCCCCCAAAGTCTGAAGGCTTGCAATCTGCCCCTCTGTTTAGAAGGGTAATGCCCCGTACACACGAGAGGGATTAAGTCTGACAAACCTCCGACGGAGTTCCGCTGGAGTTCCGACGGAGTTCTGGCGGATTTTTCGACCGAACGGACTTGGCCACACACCAAACTCCGACGGAGTCGAACGTGATGACGTACGACGGGATTCGACGTAGGAAGTTCATAGACAGTAGCCAATAGCTGCCCTAGCGTCGGTTTTAGCCCGTCGGAGTAGCACACACACGAGCGAATTTTTCGAAGGGGACCGGGTCCGGCGGAGTTCCGTCGGGAAAATTTAAAGCATGCTTCATTTCTAAAGTCCGTCAGACTTTAGCTTCGCTAAAGTCCGTTGCAGCCCACACACGATCGGATAGTCCGCCGGACTCAGTCCGTCGGAGTTTGGATGTCGAAAAGTCCGCTCGTGTGTACGGGGCATTAGAGACCCTCTAGCCTAGTTGTTCTAGCTGATAACAGCCCACTTACCCCTTTTCTTCTTTTTTTTTACAGTGACCTTCATATAAGCAACGTCTTCATCGACAGCACCGGACACGTCAGGATCATCGACTTTGGAAAGGCAGAGCTAAAATCACGTTCTTTCTGCCCGGAGACAACGTCTGATTTGCCCGACAAGGTAAGTCACACATTTTCCATTTGTTGGAATGTTTTTATGGCCACAAAAGAGGTTCTTAACCACGTCCTCTCTGGAGTCATTTTATTTTTATTTTGCCTAGAAAATATTTGACACATGTGCACCCTACATGTACATTTGTGGGGGGTTTACAGTTGTTTTTTATTTATTTTTTAATAATTTTAATATTTAAAGTGATATTAAAGGATTGGCTTTAAAAAAAAAAAAAAAAAGCAAGGCGGTCCTAATTACCTGCTCTGTGTAATGGTTTTGCACAGAGCAGCTCCAAACCTCCTCCTGAGGGCCCTGCCGGTGCTCCTGGCTCCTCCCCCATGACCTCACTTGCTATGGAGGGGGGGGGGGGGGCCCACACTAACTCCTTATTGGCTCACTGGCTGTGACTGACAGCAGCGGGAGCCATTGGAACGGCACAATCGTTCCAGAGCCCTGCTCTAAGTGTCCATAAGACACTTAGAGCCACAGCTCGGCCCCGCCTCCTCTAACTACTTATTGGCTCACTGGCTGTGATGACAGCAGCAGGAGCCACTGGCGCATCTCAGCCAATGGAGAGGGAGTCCCAGGACAGCCGAGGCTCTCGTGCATTGCTGAATCGAAGGGGCTCAGGTGGGGTATTAGGGGGTTGTGGATGGAGCTATACATTGAAGGGTTTTTTTTTTTACCATCATGCTATATGCACCTTCGGCCTTTACAACCACTTTATCTTTATTGCTATCGCAGGGGGGGCCCCCTTTTGCGATAGTATCGGGCAGGTGACGGGTACTCCCAAATAAGACATCAGGGGTCTCCCGGAAGGTGCAGTAGAGCCTGGGAACCAATGAGGGGCAGCCTTAGTGGGGGGGGGGGGTGGAGTCACCCACGAATGACATCACAGTGAATGGTCAGGTCTACAGTCACCTAGATCACCTCTGTAGTAAACAGCTGGGAGCTTCTTTAACTTCAGACATTGGACATACCAGATACGTCCAAAAAGGACTGAATAGTTAAATAATGAAATATAAAAGGTGGTAAAAAAATAAAAATAAAATAAATGTAACTTTTCTTGGACCTCCAGAATGGATTCGGTGTCGCAGAATTATGGCACAGCCAGCTGGCGGTTATGATGTATACATATTAATTGCTATAGGAATTGAATGAACTGTATTGTGTTTTTGTATTTTATTATGCTCTGGGATCTAAAAATTAATTTTTTTACATTTTTTTACTTGAAGGCAACATGGAAAGAATATCGCGACGACTACTTCGACTATCACTGTATACTCCGCTTCTTCTCACAATACCTCCGTGAAGAGAGCCAACACAGTACCTTCTATTACCAACTCAACGACTTACTATTAGAGGTAAGAAATCGCTCCTTGCCTGGTCCCCATAAAAAAAAAAAAAAAAAAAAATTGGGGTAATTAAATTCTTTAGTTATTGCTTTTGTGATGTCAAGGACCTCTCTTTTTAATATGTGTTTTTTTTTTTTTTAATCTACAGTGGAAAACTTCGTACGGAAAACTACGACAACACCCATTTTTTGAAGGGATCGACTGGAATGAACTGGAAGCCGGGAACGGGCGTCCACCTTACGTCATGGAACCTGTAAGTATCAGGCTGCAATGTCTGCAGTTTTGCATTCTCTATTTTGCCCCCTACTGGCGGGCAGGGGGAGCTGCACTGCCTTTTTGGGTTCTGCAGGCGCCGTGACCCATTGCCAATCAATAGATTAAAACTTTTATGATGGAAAAAACAATCCACGTGGCACCATATAGAAGTCGTCTATAAACGCACGACGCCAACATATCATAGGCATGGCTGTACAGTTATAAACCATAGAACGATCATTCCTATTGATGCAAATGTCTGATCGTGGATTGGTCCTTTGAAATAGGATTTCCTTTCCTAAGTTCCCTCAGCACATAGCAAACAGAAGTCACCCAACAATAATATTCCATATAGTGATAATTACGTGATATCATTACTTCCTGTCTTTAATATATATGTTTTTCTCTCCAAAGAAACCAGCGATCCAACGATCAAAGATGATCAAAGTGAGGGCTAGGCCGAGGTGTTTCGGGAAATGCAGAAGACACCTTCAACCAGCACAAGTCCCTGAATTTGACTTTGTCAGCAACCGATGGAGGGAGATGCTCCGAACCTCACACCGATTGAGACCGGCAGCCGCACCAGACTGCAGCATAGACCTTCAGCCGCGCCAGGCGCCTGGCTCCAGCACAGCCAGGCCCCTGCGCCCGGCTCCAGCACAGCCAGGCCCCTGCGCCCGGCTCCAGCACAGCCAGGTCCCTGCGCCCGGCTCCAGCACAGCCAGGCCCCTGCGCCCGGCTCTAGCACAGCCAGGCCCAGGGGCCCCTGCGCCCGGCTCCAGCACAGCCAGACCCCTGCGCCCAGCTCCAGCACAGCCAGGCCCCTGCGCCCGGCTCCAGTGCAGCCAGGCCCCTGCGCCCGGCTCTAGCACATCCAGGCCCCTGCGCCTGGCTCCAGCACAGCCAGGCCCCTGCGCGCGGCTCCAGCACAGCCAGGCCCCTGCGCAGTGTGCCGAAACTGCTGAACCAACTGCGCCAGACGCGATCGAGATATATCCAGCAACACCAGACCATTGCAGAAACCTCCAGCATCACCAGGAGTAATCGAGGAGATACCCAGTATCACCAGGAGTAATCGAGGGGATACCCAGCATCACCAGGAGTAATCGAGGAGATACCCAGCATCACCAGGAGTAATCGAGGGGATACCCAGCATCACCAGGAGTAATCGAGGAGATAAATCAAAAATATCACATTGTAAAGAGAAAGGTAGAACAAGGGGGAGGGGGAGGGGGAAGAAGGACAGAGGGAAGAGGGGGGGGGGTTGGAGGAATGTGATATTTTTGATTACCAGGAGTAATCGAGGGGATACCCAGCATCACCAGGAGTAATCGAGGGGATACCCAGCATCACCAGGAGTAATCGATGGGATACCCAGCATCACCAGGAGTAATCGAGGAGATACCCAGCATCACCAGGAGTAATCGAGGAGATACCCAGCATCACCAGGAGTAATCGAGGAGATACCCAGCATCACCAGGAGTAATCGAGGAGATACCCAGCATCACCAGGAGTAATCGAGGAGATACCCAGCATCACCAGGAGTAATTGAGGGGATACCCAGCATCACCAGGAGTAATCGAGGGGATACCCAGCATCACCAGGAGTAATTGAGGAGATAAATCAAAAATATCACATTGTAAAGAGAAAGGTAGAACAAGGGGGAGGGGGAAGAAGGACAGAGGGAAGAAGGGGGGGGGGGGGGTTGGAGGAATGTGATATTTTTGATTACCAGGAGTAATCGAGGGGATACCCAGCATCACCAGGAGTAATCGAGGAGATACCCAGCATCACCAGGAGTAATCGAGGAGATACCCAGCATCACCAGGAGTAATCGAGGAGATACCCAGCATCACCAGGAGTAATCGATGGGATACCCAGCATCACCAGGAGTAATCGATGGGATACCCAGCATCACCAGGAGTAATCGAGGAGATACCCAGCATCACCAGGAGTAATCGAGGAGATACCCAGCATCACCAGGAGTAATCGAGGAGATACCCAGCATCACCAGGAGTAATCGAGGGGATACCCAGCATCACCAGGAGTAATCGAGGGGATACCCAGCATCACCAGGAGTAATCGAGGAGATACCCAGCATCACCAGGAGTAATCGAGGAGATACCCAGCATCACCAGGAGTAATCGAGGGGATACCCAGCATCACCAGGAGTAATCGATGGGATACCCAGCATCACCAGGAGTAATCGATGGGATACCCAGCATCACCAGGAGTAATCGAGGAGATACCCAGCATCACCAGGAGTAATCGAGGAGATACCCAGCATCACCAGGAGTAATCGAGGAGATACCCAGCATCACCAGGAGTAATCGATGGGATACCCAGCATCACCAGGAGTAATCGATGGGATACCCAGCATCACCAGGAGTAATCGAGGAGATACCCAGCATCACCAGGAGTAATCGAGGAGATACCCAGCATCACCAGGAGTAATCGAGGAGATACCCAGCATCACCAGGAGTAATCGAGGGGATACCCAGCATCACCAGGAGTAATCGAGGAGATACCCAGCATCACCAGGAGTAATCGAGGAGATACCCAGCATCACCAGGAGTAATCGATGGGATACCCAGCATCACCAGGAGTAATCGATGGGATACCCAGCATCACCAGGAGTAATCGAGGGGATACCCAGCATCACCAGGAGTAATCGAGGAGATACCCAGCATCACCAGGAGTAATCGAGGAGATACCCAACATCACCAGGAGTAATCGAGGAGATAAATGAAAAATATCACATTGTAAAGAGAAAGGTAGAACAAGGGGGAGGGGGAAGAAGGGGGGGGGGGGTTGGAGGAATGTGATATTTTTGATTACCAGGAGTAATCGAGGGGATACCCAGCATCACCAGGAGTAATCGAGGAGATAAATGAAAAATATCACATTGTAAAGAGAAAGGTAGAACAAGGGGGAGGGGGAAGAAGGACAGAGGGAAGAAGGGGGGGGGGGGGTTGGAGGAATGTGATATTTTTGATTACCAGGAGTAATCGAGGGGATACCCAGCATCACCAGGAGTAATCGAGGAGATACCCAGCATCACCAGGAGTAATCGAGGAGATAAATCAAAAATATCACATTGTAAAGAGAAAGGTAGAACAAGGGGGAGGGGGAGGGGGAAGAAGGACAGAGGGAAGAAGAGGGGGGGTTGGAGGAATGTGATATTTTTGATTAACCTTAAAGCTTAATGCCTACATTTACACTCTTGGATATGAGGCAGGGGTGTATTAATCTGTACCCTGTGAGCGGGCTGCGTTAACCCCAAAAAAGACATTCATGTGGGTGCAGTTGCGCGGGCGCACCCTGGGTGCATTCAGGGCCGTGCACCGGCACCCACATAGATGTCACGTTTGGAACAGCCACTGCATCCCAGTTGACAGCAATGGGACTGCCTACACGGGATCCTGGCAACACCTGTGCATCTTCATTCCGGTAAACATGGCTCTCCCATGGGGTACGGGCATCTCTTGGATATGAAGCAGCTTTTGGAGGACTTTGGTTCCCCCTGGGCCTAGCAGGCTGTTTACCACCAACATCTCAGGCACTTTTTTACAGGCGATTATGTTTGATCGATGTTTTGTCGCTCAACATTAAGTAATTGATTATGTTGTGAAGTTTGGAGGCCAGTATGTTTTGAGGCGTGTGTTAGATCGGCTATATGGGGAAGTTGGAGGCCGGTATGTTTTTGAGGTGTGTGTTGGACCGGCTGAGGGGAGGTTGGAGGCCGGTATGTTTTTGAGGTGTGTGTTGGAGCAGCTATGAGGGGAGGTTGGAACTCTTTTTGTCTTCAGCAGGCGGGAGGATTCTTTCCAGCTTTCTTTAAGCTTTTTCTGCTGGAGAAATAAGAACTCTTCCCGCCAGTGAGGTCCTTCATGGAGAAGTCTAAGGCCTCACTCACACGGGGTGTATTAATCTGTATCCTGTGAGGGGGCTGCGTTAACCCCAAAAAAGACATTCATGTGGGTGCAGTTGCGCGGACGCACCCTGGGTGCGTTCAGAGCCGTGCACCAGCACCCACACAGTCACGTTGGGAACAGCCGCTGCATCCCAGTTAACAGCAATGGGACTGCCTACACGGGATGCTGGGAACACCTGTTCATCCTCATTCCGGTAAACATGGCTCTCCCATGGGGTACGGGCATCTCTTGGATATGAAGCAGCTTTTGGAGGACTTTGGTTCCCCCTGGGCCTAGCAGGCTGTTTACCACCAACATCTCAGGCACTTTTTTACAGGTGATTATGTTTGATCGATGTTTTGTCGCTCAACATTAAGTAATTGATTATGTTGTGAAGTTTGGAGGCCAGTATGTTTTGAGGCGTGTGTTAGATCGGCTATATGGGGAAGTTGGAGGCCGGTATGTTTTTGAGGTGTGTGTTGGACCGGCTGAGGGGAGATTGGAGGCCGGTATGTTTTTGAGGTGTGTGTTGGACCAGCTATGAGAGGAGGTTGGAACTCTTTTTGTCTTCAGCAGGCGGGAGGATTTTTTCCAGCTTTCTTTAGGCTTTTTCTGCTGGAGAAATAAGAACTCTTCCCGCCAGTGAGGTCCTTCATGGAGAAGTCTAAGGCCTCACTCACACGGGGTGTATTAATCTGTACCCTGTGAGGGGGCAGCGTTAACCCCAAAAAAGACATTCATGTGGGTGCAGTTGCGCGGACGCACCCTGGGTGCGTTCAGGGCCGTGCACCAGCACCCACACAGATGTCACGTTGGGAACAGCCGCTGCATCCCAGTTGACAGCAATGGGACTGCCTACACGGGATGCTGGGAACACCTGTGCATCCTCATTCCGGTAAACATGGCTCTCCCATGGGTTACGGGCATCTCTTGGATATGAAGCAGCTTTTGGAGGACTTTGGTTCAGTTCCCCCCAGGCCTAGCAGGCTGTTTATCATCAACATCTCAGGCCCATTTTTACAGGTGATTATGTTTGATCTATGTATTGTCGATTGACATTAAGTAATTGATTATGATGTGAAGTTTGCAGGTCGGTAGGCTTTTAAGGCGTGTTAGATCGGCTATATGGGGAAATTGGAGGCCGGTATGTTTTTGAGGTGTGTGTTGGACCGGCTATAAGGGGAGGTTGGAGGCCGGTATGTTTTTGAGGTGTGTGTTGGACCAGTTATGAGGGGACTTTGGAGGTCTTTTTGTCTTCAGAGGTGGGAGGAGTTTCTCCAGCTTTCTTTAGGCTTTCTCTGCTGGAGAAATGAGAACTCTTTCCACCAGTGAGGTCCTTCATGGAGAAGTCTGAGGCCTCACTCACACGGGGTGTATGAATCTGTACCCTGTGTAGGGGCTGCACTTACCCCAAAAAGAACATCCATGTCGGTGCAGTTTTTTGTGGACACACCCTGGGTGCGTTTGGGGGCCTGGCACCAGCAGCCACACAGATGTCACATTGGGTACAGCCGCTGCACCCCAGTTGACAGCAATGGGACTTCCTACACGGGATGCTGGGAACACCCCCATTGCAAGTTATTCTTTGGGTGTGTGTTGGAGTGTTATATATATATATATATATATATATATATATATATATATATATATATATATATATAGATTGTAGTTTAGGTTAAGTTTGGATTTCTTCTGGAGGAGTTTTGAGTGGACATAAGTGACTTACCCCGCTCAGCGGGGGCGGGCCTTAGAGATCAAAGGCCGCATACGGGCAGCACAGAGGCTTAGTGGTTAGCCTTGCAGCACTGGGGTCCTTGGTTCAAATCCTGACCAGGACACTATCTGCATGGAGTTTGCATGTTCTCCCTGTGCTTGCGTGGGTTTCCTCCGGGTACTCCGGTTTCCTCCCACACTACAAAGACATGCTACCTTGCGTTGGTGGTGCAGTGGTGAGCATAGTTGCCTTCCCAGCAGCTGACCCGGGTTCGATTCCCGGCCAACGCCCTCTCCAATACTTGTAGTCCTCAGAGAAAAAAGCGATATAAAAGGTCAGTGCGGAGTATATATTAACGGTGGAATAAAGAATGAAGCGAATGTGTGGAATGTTTGAGGAAGAAAATGTTCCCCCAGAATCAATAGAAGGAGAACCCAACAACTGATAGAAGATGCTTAGGCTGCGATCACACCTAGGCCTTCCTGATCGCAGGTAAAATTACTGCAATTCCATATTTGCTGCAAAGCACGGGACACACTGGTGATCCCTTTACTTTCAAAGGAACCCCAATCACGGGACTCCAATCACGGGACAATAGTGCCACCTGACAAATCACACAAACAAAATCGTGTGACGCCGGTTTCCAAAAAGCAGTCCTGCAATTTGTCAGGTGACAATCGCGGCAAAATCACGCATCGATTGGGGTGATATTGAAAGTAAACGGATCGCATACTAAACCAATACTCCCACCAGCAGGAATAATACACCCCCCCCAGCATGAATATTACATCCATACCCCCCCAGCAGGAATATTACACCCATACCCCTCCAGCAGGAATATTACATTCATACTCCCCCCCAGCAGGAATATTACACCCATACCCCCCCCCCGCCCCCAGCATGAATATTACATCATGAATATTAAATCCATACCCCCCCAGCAGGAATATTACACCCATACTCCCCCCCCCCCCCCCAGCAGCAATATTACACCCATACTCCCCCCAGCAGCAATATTACACCCATACCCCCCCAAGCAAGAATATTACACCCATACTCCCCCCAGCAGGAATATTACACCCATACTCCCCCCAGCAGGAATATAACCCCCATACTCCCCCCAGAAGGAATATTACCCCCATACCCCCCCCCAGCAGAAATATTACACCCATACCCCCCCCCAGCAGAAATATTACACCCATACTCCCCCCCAGCAGGAATATTACACCCATACTCCCCCCCAGCAGGAATATTACACCCATACCCCCCCAGCAGGAATATTACACCCATACTCCCCCCCAGCAGGAATATTACACCCATACCCCCCCAGCAGGAATATTACACCCATACTCCTCCCAGCAGGAATATTACACCCATACTCCCCCCCAGCAGGAATATTACACCCATACCCCCCCAGCAGGAATATTACACCCATACTCCCCCCCAGCAGGAATATTACGCCCATACTCTTCCCCCCCAGCAGGAATATTACACCCATACTCCCCCCCCCAGCAGGAATATTACCCCCCATACTCCCCCTAGCAGGAATATTACCCCCATACTCCCCCCAGCAGGAATATTACACCCATACTCCCCCCCCCAGAAGAAATATTACACCCATACCCCTCCAGCAGGAATATTACACCCATACTCCCCCCCAGCAGGAATATTACACCCATACTCCCCCCCAGCAGGAATATTACACCCATATACCCTCCCCCCAGCAGGAATATTACCCCCATACTCCCCCCAGCAGGAATATTACACCCATACTCCCCCCCCCCAGAAGAAATATTACACCCATACCCCTCCAGCAGGAATATTACACCCATACTCCCCCCCAGCAGGAATATTACCCCCAAACTCCCCCCAGCAGGAATATTACACCCATACCCCCCCCCCCAGCAGGAATATTACCCCCATACTCCCCCCAGCAGGAATATTACACCCATACTCCTCCCAGCAGGAATATTACACCCATATACCCTCCCCCACGCAAGAATATTACAGCCATACTACCCCGCAGCAGGAATATTACACCCATACTCCCCCCCCAGCAGGAATATTACCCCCATACTCATCCCCCCAAGAAGGAATATTGCAACCATATCCCCCAGCAGGAATATTACACCCATACATTTCATAGGCAGCATCCCTCTGCTCTCTTCTTCTATCAGCATGTTCCCTGTCATCATATTGGCACACAAGTCCTCTGATTGGCTCCTGCAAATAAAAAAAAAAATAATAAAAAAAATAAAAAAAAATAAGATGATGATTATTATTAATCACTTCCCTCGGGTGCCTGTCTTATGACGCCCTGGGCTCTCCGTGGAGATATCGGGGTGACGGGTGCAGCTGCAGGCATCATCCACATATCTCTTTGTTTTCAGCCGGCGATTCCCTGCAATGCAAAAGCCATCATAGCGCCTGTTTAGCTGCTTGATTTCTTTTACAGGCAGTGAGAGGGGAAGGGACCCCGTACGTACATTTTCCACAGTAATCTCCACTTGTCGGACGACATCACTGGACTTCAAGTGGCTGTAGCCCCCCCCCCCCCCGAAAAAAAAAAGAGAGCCAAGTGGCCCCGGGACTTTAACCACTTGAGATCCGCGCTATAGCCAAATGACGGCTACAGCGCGGATCTCCTTTGCCGGGACTACGTCTATTGACGTCGTCCCGTGCACGAGCGGCCTGCGCGCCCCCTGAGGGGCGCGCGCGGCGTGCTCTGTGATCGGCGAGTCCGTGAGACTCGCCTGATCACCGATCCGTGCAAGGGGTCGATCCCGACCCCTTATCACGTGATCAGCTGTCAGCCAATGACAGCTGATCATGTGATATAACGGAGCCGGTAATCGGCTATTATTCCTCCTCGCGCTGACAGCGCGAGGAGAAAAAAAAAAGCCGATCACCGGCGGCCGTGATCGGGACATCAGTCCCGATCACGGCCAGGCCTGCTTGTGCCCACCTGCCAGTGCCCACCTGCCCCCTCCAAGTGCCACAATAATAAAATGTCAGTGCCACCCAGAAGTGCCCATAGTGCCACCCAGCAGTGCCCACAGTGCCACCCAGCAGTGCCCACAGTGCCACCCAGCAGTGCCACCCACAGTGCCCACAATCTGCCTCAAAGGTGCTGCACCCCAGTGCCACTTATCCGTGCCCATCAGTGTCATCTACCAGTGCGCAGCAGTGCCGCCCATCAGTGCCCAGCAGTGCCACCTATCAGAGCCACCTATCAGTGCCACCTATCAGTGCCCATCAGTCCCATCTATCAGTGGTACCTATCAGTGCCCATCCGTGCCACCCATCCGTGCCATCTTATCTGTGCCCATCTTTGCCCATCAGTGCCGCCTTATCTGTGCCCATCGGTGCCGCCTTATCTGTGCCTATTAGTGCCGCCTTAACTATGCCTATCAGTGCCCACCAGTGCAGCCTATCAGTGCCCACCAATGCAGCCTATCAGTGCCCACCAATGCAGCCCATCAGTGCCCACCAGTGCAGCCTATCAGTGCCGCCTCATCAGCGCACTTCAATGAAGGAGAAAAATGACCTGTTTGCAAAATTTTATAACAAACTATTAAACATGATTTTTTTTTTTTTTTGCATCTTTTTTTGTTTGTTTAGCAAAAAATAAAACTCCGAGCTGTAACTAAATACCACCAAAAGAAAGCTCTATTTGTGAGAAAAAAATGATAAAAATTTTATTTGGGTACAGTGTTGTATGACCGCGTAATTGTCATTCAAAGTGCATCAGCGCTGAAAGCTGAAAATTGGTCTGGGACTGAGGGGGGTTTAAGTGCCCAGTAAGCAAGTGGTTAAATGAGGTGGGAGAGATTTGGTACACGTTGACAAAAAAGTGCAATAAAATCAGTTTATTAATCAGAAAATGTTGTGTAACAGAACGGGAACAGCAATGATTGTGCGTTACCCGGCATAATAGCCAATATTCACCACGTGAGTACAAACAGATATCAATTCATTACAATTATTACACATCCATAAACAACAACAATATTAACCCCTTTAACCCCCGGACCATTTTGCTGGTCAAAGACCAGACCCCTTTTTGCGATTCGGCACTGCGTCGCTTTAACTGACAATTGCGCGGTCGTGCGACGTGGCTCCCAAACAAAATTGATGTCCTTTTTTTCCCCCACAAATAGAGCTTTCTTTTGGTGGTATTTGATCACCTCTGCGGTTTTTATTTTTTGCGCTATAAACAAAAATAGAGCGAGAATTTTGAAAAAAACGCATTATTTTTTACTTTTTGTTATAATAAATATCCCCCAAAAATATATAAAAAAAACATTTTTTTCCCTCAGTTTAGGCCGATACGTATTCTTCTACATATTTTTGGTAAAAAAAAAAAAAACGCAATAAGCGATTATTTATTGGTTTGCGCAAAAGTTATAGCGTTTACGAAATAGGGGATAGTTTTATGGCATTTTTATTAATCATTTTTTTTTTTTTACTAGTAATGGCGGCGATCTGCGATTTTTATTGTGACTGCGACATTATTGTGGACAAATCAGACATTTTTGACACATTTTTGGGACCATTATCATTTATACAGCAATCAGTGCTATATAAATGCAGTGATTCCTGTGTAAATGACACTGGCAGTAAAGGGGTTAACCAGTGGGTGGCAGTGTAGGGGTTAAGTGTTCCTAGGGGTGTGTTACTAACTGTGGGGGGGGGGTTGGGCTTTCATTTAGTGAACACTGATCTCTGCTCCAATCACATGGAGCAGAGATCAGCGTCACGAGTTGCTAGGCAGAATGGGCAAATGCTGTTTACACGGCCATTTCCTCCATTCAGCCGTCCAGTGAGACGATCGCGGGTATGCCTGCGGAGATCGAGTCCGCAGGACCCGCGACCGTACTCACGGGGGTCTCGACCGGCACGCGAGTGTGCCTCAGGCGGCACGCTCGCGGTGGCAGGGCGGCATTGAAGATTGGACGTACCTGTACGCCAATATGCCTGCCCGTGCCATTCTGCCGACGTACATTGGCGTGCGCTGGTCGGGAAACCGGTTAATTGTAAGTCGCTAAGCCAGCAGATCCACATATATGATGAAAAGTAAAAAAAAAAAAAAAAAAAAATGCACACACATAAATTAAAGCGGTATGTGAGCCTAGTACAAACAACGGAGATAGCCAGCAAATGTAAGCATGAAGGAAGCAACGATAGTGCCCTACGCGTTTCACGAGACTCTGCTCGCTTCTTCAGGGGGCGAATGCATGGTTATTGTATCTGTAACAAGAGTGATGAAAATAGTGGTTATATGTTGATGAATAAATAAATAAATAAATAAATAGGGGCAGAAGGAATGGTTGGTAAGAGAGGTCAAGGAAAGAGAGACCTCATACTTACCAATACACTGGGCTGGGTCACCAAAAGCCGGGTGTCAAGATGGCGGCAGTAAGTGTATCCGGTTCGGGGAGCTGAGGGGGGCGCAGCAAACAGAAACCGCAGCAGGAGAAAAATCAGGAACAGTACGGCCTGTATAGGGGTACTTGGTGAATGGTCTCAGATGTGCCCGTGATCATAGCTGGAAAGTGTATATAAAAATAACATAATGAGAGCAACATAAGCCTAAGACAATGAATTCTAATCATTGGAATCCATATACAAATGTATAGATTAAAAGGAATTAGTCTGGTTCCCTTCCGCTGCCCTCTTTGATGGTGGTGTTTATTATCCAGCTCGGGGGTTGCGAAGGGCAAAGGGGAGGTGCCTCTGACCTCCTGCTGTCCTCGCCTGTCCTATGCGCCTGTCCAGCGTCATGTACGGGCGGTGACGGACCCAGCCATCACAGGGGGTGCGCATGCGCAGCAACCACCCATACACCCAAGATGTTCCACACAGCCCACAACAATGTGACGTCAAAAGACGTTACATTGTGGGCGTGAAAAACATGGCGCCGAAGTGCTGGTGGCCCCCCCCGCCCACAGCAGGAGGCACCTCCCCCATGCCCATTACAACCCCCTCCCCCGACAGGCAGCTACTGAAAAACTCCAATCATCCGAAAAAGAAACCCATACGAATAATTCTCCCCCAAGTACGTGTTGAGGGTCAAGCAGGAAACAGACTCTTTATTAGAACCAAAATTACAAATATTTATATACAGTTAAAGAGGAGGTTCCTACCTCCTGCCCATATTACTCTGAAAATACACCTGTGACCAGAAACCTAATTAACACAAGCTCATTAACTGATCCCTTTAAGCAGCCTGGTCACTGTTATTTCACTGCAGGTCAGACTTGTTGTCACCGAGCTTCACACAGAAGATGATACATTATCAAAAGTTTAAACACAGGACACATTCTCACAATAGCAGGAGCTCCACTAGGAGTCGCCCGTCTCCTACATTGTACAGAGGCCAATGGGATCGGCTCTTTCAATTAACATGTTGAGTTCAGAATCAAACAAACTAAGATTAGTCTTTACATACATCCTGGGAGATATTGTGTATAAATATTACTGTCCCATTTTAAAGCGGAGCTCCACCCTAAAGTGGAGCTTCCGCTCATTGGAACCCTCCCCCCCCCTCCGGCGCCACAATTGGCACCTTTCAGGGGGGAGGGGGGGTGCAGGTACCTGTACAGTACAGGTATCTGCACCCACTTCCGGCATAGATATCTGCAGAAGCTACGCCCCTTTCCGCAGAATCTACGCCCCTTTCCGCAGGTCCCCCCGCTGCCTGCTGGGAAACACACGGATCCCAGAGGCAGCGGGGACCGTCCTTATTGCGCAGCGCGACTCGCGCATGCGCAGTAGGGAACCGGGAAATGAAGCCGCAAGGCTCCACTTCCTGATTTCCATACCCAAGATGGCGGCGGCAGCACCCGAGAGACGATCGAGAGATCGGCTTCGGGTGCCGACATCGCGGGCGCGCTGGGCGGGTAAGTGTCCTTATTTTAAAAGTCAGCAGCTGCAGTATTTGTAGCTGCTGGCTTTAAAAAAAAAAAAAAAAAAAACGGCGGAACTCCCGCTTTAAGTAATCCAGGATATATTTTCTCAGTCACCCCTGTGCCAGGATATCACAGGGCGACTTAGACATAAGAGGTGCACGAGGAGCTGAAACAAGGGTATCCCGCACTTTCCAAGGGATTCTGGGTTCCAGGGGCCCTCCCGTCACAACCTCTCTTACCAGCCATTTCTTCTGCCCCTAGCTGGAGGTCCGCGAATTGCATATCCCTGATTTAGAGCGCTGCGTCTGTTGTCTTTCTTTATGATATCAGTAACCTGGAAACGATGACATGACGATCACTTCCAGTTTCCTTGGATGTAAATGGAGCCATTTTTAAGAAATCAAAAGCATTCGATCAAACCGATCTTGATACTTTGAATGCTTTTAAAGAGGAAGTAAACCCTGATGAGTGTTATTTCCTCTTTCATTCCCTGCAAAGGTAAAGCATAATGGACTACTATGCATCTCATCGCATCTCATCGCATCGCAGTCCATTATGTGTCACTTACCTGACACAGGAGCCAGCGAAATCACCGCTGTCCCCTGTAGTCCGGCGCATCCCTCTTTTCAGTGGGGTCTCGCAGCTCCGCCGCTGTCATTCGGCGGAGCCGCGATGACGTCACTCCCGCGCATGCGCATGGGAGCCCGACACGCACGGCAGCTCCGTTGTTGGAAATGCCACGCCGCTGTCTATGGCGCATGTGCCGTAGACAGTGGTGCCTGTCTTCGGGCAAATATCTCCTAAACCGTGTAGGTTTGGGAGATATTTCTTGGACCTACAGGTGAGCCTTAATCTAGGCTTACCTGTAGGTCAAAGTGGTTTGTAAGGGTTTACAGCCACTTTAAGTGCAAAGGAGGGATTTGGGGGGTCTTATAGGACATCAAAAAAATAAATAAATTATACTTACCCCCTCAGTACAATTGGTTTTGCACAGAGTGGCCCCGATTCTCCTCTTCTCGTGTCCCTCAGCAGCGCTCCTGGCTCTTCCTCTTCTCGGGTCCCTCAGTTGCGCTCCCGGCTCCTCCTCTTCTCGGGTCGCTCAGTGGCACTCCTGGCTCCTCCTCTTCTCGGGCCTCTCAGCGGCACTCCTGGCTCCTCCTCTTCTCGGGTCCCCGAGCAGCGCTCCTGGCTCCTCCTCTTCTCATGTCCCTCAGCTGCACTCCCAGCTCCTCCTCTTCTCGGGTCGTTCAGTGGCACTCCTGGCTCCTCCTCTTCTCGGGTCCCTGAGCAGCGCTCCTGGCTCCTCCTCTTCTCTAGTCCCTCAGTTGCGCTCCCGGCTCCTCCTCTTCTCGGGTCGCTCAGTGGCACTCCTGGCTCCTCCTCTTCTCGGGCCTCTCAGCGGCACTCCTGGCTCCTCCTCTTCTCGGGTCCCCGAGCAGCGCTCCTGGCTCCTCCTCTTCTCATGTCCCTCAGCTGCACTCCCAGCTCCTCCTCTTCTCGGGTCGTTCAGTGGCACTCCTGGCTCCTCCTCTTCTAGGGTCCCTGAGCAGCGCTCCTGGCTCCTCCTCTTCTCTAGTCCCTCAGTTGCGCTCCCGGCTCCTCCTCTTCTCGGGTCGCTCAGTGGCACTCCTGGCTCCTCCTCTTCTCGGGCCTCTCAGCGGCACTCCTGGCTCCTCCTCTTCTCAGGTCCCTGAGCAGCGCTCCTGGCTCCTCCTCTTCTCATGTCCCTCAGCTGCGCTCCCGGCTCCTCCTCTTCTCGGGTCGCTCAGCGGCACTCCCGGCTCCTCCTCTTCTCGGGTCGCTCAGCGGCACTCTCGGCTCCTCCTCTTCTCGGGCCTCTCAGCGGCACTCCTGGCTCCTCCTCTTCTCGGGTCCCTGAGCAGCGCTCCTGGCTCCTCCTCTTCTCATGTCCCTCAGCTGCGCTCCCAGCTCCTCCTCTTCTCATGTCCCTCAGCTGCGCTCCCAGCTCCTCCTCTTCTCATGTCCCTCAGCTGCGCTCCCAGCTCCTCCTCTTCTCGGTCGCTCAGCGGCACTCCCGGCTCCTCCTCTTCTCGGGTCGCTCAGCGGCACTCCTGGCTCCTCCTCTTCTCGGGTCGCTCAGCGGCACTCCTGGCTCCTCCTCTTCTCGGGTCCCTCAGCGGCACTCCTGGCTCCTCCTCTTCTCGGGTCCCTCAGCTGTGCTCCTGGCTCCTCCTCTTCTCGGGTCCCTCAGCGGCGCTCCTGGCTCCTCACCTTCTTGAGCGTCCCGTTGGGAGAGCCGCTCTCCCTTCGAAGGGTCACCTGTGTGCGGGCGCTCACATGTCCTTCTGCTGCGTCTATTGACACAGACAGCAGGACTCGGCCCCCACTTCATTGGATTTTGATTGACAGTAGCAGGAGCCAATGGCTGCGCTGCTATCAATCTATCCAATCAGGACCCAGGACACCGGCTGGAGCTGCTGTGCTCGTCCCCGTCACTGGAAAGATAGGCTTCAGGTAAGTAAACGGGGGGGGGGGGGGGGGGGCTCTTTTTAAAATATAATTTTAAAGCGACAGTGTAAAAATAAAATAAATAATAATTTTAAAAAAAGTCAGCTGCCTCCGCCCTTCCCCCCAAAGGAGATTGCATGCATCGGTCCCCCGTGTGAGGTATCACCACGAACGTCAGATCACGGGCAGTAATTCTGCCACCGGACCTCCGCCGAGCTCGCGCGCAGAAGCGAACGCACACGTGAGCAGCGCCCGCATATGAAAACGGAAGTCAAACCACACAAGTGAGGTATCGCCGCCATCGGTAGAGCGAGAGCGATAATTCTAGCCCTGGACCTCCTCTCTAACGCAAAACATGCAACCTGTAGAATTTTTTAAATGTTGCTCATGGAGATTTTTGAGGGTAAAAGTTTGATGCCGTTCCACGAGCAGTGGGCGCAATTTTGAAGCGTGACAGCAGAGTCCCTCCCCTTACAGCAGAGCCCCACCCTTAACGCAGAGTCCCTCCCCTTACAGCAGAGCCCCCCCCCTTATAGTAGAGTCCCCCATTCTTACAGCAGAGTCCCCCCCTTACAGACGAGTCATCCCCTGTTACAGCAGAGTCCTCCCTTACAACAGAGTCCCCCCTTATTACAGCAGAGCCCCCCTTACCCCTTACAACAGAGTGCCCCCTCTCTCATAGCAGAGTCCCCCCTTACCCCTTATAGCAGAGTCCAACCTCTTACAGCAGAGTCCTTCCCCCTTACAGCAGAGTCCCCCCTCACAGCATAAACCCCCCTACAGCAGAGTCTGCAGAATTATCCCCTATATCTGAGTCTGCAGAGTTCTCCCTTACAGCAGAGTCCCACCCCTTACAGAAGAGTCTTCCCCCCTTACAGCAGAGTATCCCCTTACAGCAGAGCACCCCCCCCTTACCCCTTAAAGCAGAGTCCTCCACCTTCCAGCAGAGTCCCCCCTCTTACAGCAGAGTCCCCCCTCTTACAGCAGAGTCTGCAGAGTTATCCCTTATATCTGAGTCTGCAGAGTTCCCCCTTACAGTGCAAGGAGGAACTCTGATGTAAGGGGGTCTCTAGTCACCAGAACCTCCCCCCTCCAATCAGAGTCTGCAGAGATTCCACTTGCATTGTAAAGGGGAACTCTGAAGGGGGGAAGCTGGGAACTCTGATGTGGGGGGGGATACAGATCACCTTTTTGCAGAGTGAATACAGAAAGGTAAGGGGGGTGGTTACTGAAATAAGAGGGAACCGTAATATCAGTGCCCCCCCCCCCTTACCTTTCTGTATTCACTCCCCCCTTACATCAGTGACCCCTCCCCCCTCGGACTAACCTGGTGGTGCTGTCACTGACCTCCCCTCCGGTGCACCGTGCATGGCCCACTCAGACGGCCCTCTCCGGACTCCAGCTTGGCGGCTCTGATCTCATCCGACATTCTCCTCTCCATGGTCCACCCCGTCCCGGCGAGGCTCCTGCTCTTCACTCCTCTCCAGATTCCTCCTCAGAGACTGCAGACATAATACAGGAGATGATCAGAGACTGCAGACATAGTACAGGAGATGATCAGAGACTGCAGAAATAATACAGGAGATGATCAGAGACTGCAGACATAGTACAGGAGATGGTCAGAGACTGCAGACGTGATACAGGAGATGATCAGAGACAGCAGACATGATACAGGAGATGATCAGAGACTGCAGACATGATACAGGAGATGATCAGAGACTGCAGACATGATACAGGAGATGATCAGAGACTGCAGACATGATACAGGAGATGATCAGAGACTGCAGACATGATACAGGAGATGATCAGAGACTGCAGGCATAATACAGGAGATGATCAGAGACTGCAGACATGATACAGGAGATAATCAGAGACTGCAGACATAGTACAGGAGATGATCAGAGACTGCAGACATAGTACAGGAGATGATCAGAGACTGCAGACATGATACAGGAGATAATCAGAGACTGCAGACATAGTACAGGAGATGATCAGAGACTGCAGACATAGTACAGGAGATGGTCAGAGACTGCAGACATGATACAGGAGATGATCAGAGACTGCAGACATAGTACAGGAGATGATCAGAGACTGCAGACATAGTACAGGAGATGATCAGAGACTGCAGACATGATACAGGAGATAATCAGAGACTGCAGACATAGTACAGGAGATGATCAGAGACTGCAGACATAGTACAGGAGATGGTCAGAGACTGCAGACGTGATACAGGAGATGATCAGAGACTGCAGACATGATACCGGAGATGATCAGAGACTGCAGACATAGTACAGGAGATGGTCAGAGACTGCAGACATGATAGAGGAGATGATCAGAGACTGCAGACATAGTACAGGAGATGGTCAGAGACTGCAGACATGATACAGGAGATGATCAGAGACTGCAGACATGATACAGGAGATGATCAGAGACTGCAGACACAGTACAGGAGATGGTCAGAGACTGCAGACATGATAGAGGAGATGATCAGAGACTGCAGACATGATAGAGGAGATGATCAGAGACTGCAGACATGATACAGGAGATGATCAGAGACTGCAGACATAGTACAGGAGATGATCAGAGACTGCAGACATGATACAGGAGATATTTAGAGACTGCAGACATGATACAGGAGATGATCAGAGACTGCAGACATGATACAGGAGATGGTCAGAGACTGCAGACATGATATAGGAGATGATCAGAGACTGCAGACATGGTACAGGAGATGATCAGAGACTGCAGACATGATACAGGAGATATTTAGAGACTGCAGACATGATACAGGAGATATTTAGAGACTGCAGACATGATACAGGAGATGATCAGAGACTGCAGACATGATACAGGAGATGGTCAGAGACTGCAGACATGATACAGGAGATGATCAGAGACTGCAGACATGGTACAGGAGATGATCAGAGACTGCAGACATGATAGAGGAGATGATCAGAGACTGCAGACATGATAGAGGAGATGATCAGAGACTGCAGACATGATAGAGGAGATGATCAGAGACTGCAGACATGATACAGGAGATGATCAGAGACTGCAGACATGATACAGGAGATGATCAGAGACTGCAGACATAGTACAGGAGATGATCAGAGACTGCAGACATGATACAGGAGATATTTAGAGACTGCAGACATGATACAGGAGATGATCAGAGACTGCAGACATGATACAGGAGATGGTCAGAGACTGCAGACATGATACAGGAGATGATCAGAGACTGCAGACATGGTACAGGAGATGATCAGAGACTGCAGACATGATAGAGGAGATGATCAGAGACTGCAGACATGATAGAGGAGATGATCAGAGACTGCAGACATGATAGAGGAGATGATCAGAGACTGCAGACATGATACAGGAGATGATCAGAGACTGCAGACATGATACAGGAGATGATCAGAGACTGCAGACATGATACAGGAGATGATCAGAGACTGCAGACATGATAGAGGAGATGATCAGAGACTGCAGACATGATACAGGAGATGATCAGAGACTGCAGACATAGTACAGGAGATGATCAGAGACTGCAGACATGATAGAGGAGATGATCAGAGACTGCAGACATGATACAGGAGATATTTAGAGACTGCAGACATGATACAGGAGATGATCAGAGACTGCAGACATGATACAGGAGATGATCAGAGACTGCAGACATGATACAGGAGATGATCAGAGACTGCAGACATGGTACAGGAGATGATCAGAGACTGCAGACATGATAGAGGAGATGATCAGAGACTGCAGACATGATAGAGGAGATGATCAGAGACTGCAGACATGATACAGGAGATATTTAGAGACTGCAGACATGATAGAGGAGATGATCAGAGACTGCAGACATGATACAGGAGATATTTAGAGACTGCAGACATGATACAGGAGATGATCAGAGACTGCAGACATGGTACAGGAGATGATCAGAGACTGCAGACATGATAGAGGAGATGATCAGAGACTGCAGACATGATAGAGGAGATGATCAGAGACTGCAGACATGATACAGGAGATATTGAGAGACTGCAGACATGATACAGGAGATGATCAGAGACTGCAGACATGATACAGGAGATGATCAGAGACTGCAGACATGGTACAGGAGATGATCAGAGACTGCAGACATAATACAGGAGATGATCAGAGACTGCAGACATGATACAGGAGATGATCAGAGACTGCAGACATGATAGAGGAGATGATCAGAGACTGCAGACATGATACAGGAGATGATCAGAGACTGCAGACATGATACAGGAGATGATCAGAGACTGCAGACATAGTACAGGAGATGGTCAGAGACTGCAGACATGATACAGGAGATGATCAGAGACTGCAGACATGATACAGGAGATGATCAGAGACTGCAGACATGATACAGGAGATGATCAGAGACTGCAGACATGATAGAGGAGATGATCAGAGACTGCAGACATGATACAGGAGATATTGAGAGACTGCAGACATGATACAGGAGATGATCAGAGACTGCAGACATGGTACAGGAGATGATCAGAGACTGCAGACATAATACAGGAGATGATCAGAGACTGCAGACATGATACAGGAGATGATCAGAGACTGCAGACATGATACAGGAGATGATCAGAGACTGCAGACATGATACAGGAGATGATCAGAGACTGCAGACATAGTACAGGAGATGGTCAGAGACTGCAGACATGATACAGGAGATGATCAGAGACTGCAGACATGATACAGGAGATGATCAGAGACTGCAGACATGATACAGGAGATGATCAGAGACTGCAGACATGATACAGGAGATGATCAGAGACTGCAGACATGATACAGGAGATGATCAGAGACTGCAGACATGATACAGGAGATGATCAGAGACTGCAGACATGATACAGGAGATAATCAGAGACTGCAGACATAGTACAGGAGATGATCAGAGACTGCAGACGTGATACAGGAGATGATCAGAGACTGCAGACATGATACCGGAGATGATCAGAGACTGCAGACATAGTACAGGAGATGGTCAGAGACTGCAGACATAGTACAGGAGATGGTCAGAGACTGCAGACATGATAGAGGAGATGATCAGAGACTGCAGACATGATACAGGAGATGATCAGAGACTGCAGACATGATACAGGAGATGATCAGAGACTGCAGACACAGTACAGGAGATGGTCAGAGACTGCAGACATGATAGAGGAGATGATCAGAGACTGCAGACATGATAGAGGAGATGATCAGAGACTGCAGACATGATACAGGAGATGATCAGAGACTGCAGACATAGTACAGGAGATGATCAGAGACTGCAGACATGATACAGGAGATATTTAGAGACTGCAGACATGATACAGGAGATGATCAGAGACTGCAGACATGATACAGGAGATGGTCAGAGACTGCAGACATGATATAGGAGATGATCAGAGACTGCAGACATGGTACAGGAGATGATCAGAGACTGCAGACATGATACAGGAGATATTTAGAGACTGCAGACATGATACAGGAGATATTTAGAGACTGCAGACATGATACAGGAGATGATCAGAGACTGCAGACATGATACAGGAGATGGTCAGAGACTGCAGACATGATACAGGAGATGATCACAGACTGCAGACATGGAACAGGAGATGATCAGAGACTGCAGACATGATAGAGGAGATGATCAGAGACTGCAGACATGATAGAGGAGATGATCAGAGACTGCAGACATGATAGAGGAGATGATCAGAGACTGCAGACATGATACAGGAGATGATCAGAGACTGCAGACATGATACAGGAGATGATCAGAGACTGCAGACATAGTACAGGAGATGATCAGAGACTGCAGACATGATACAGGAGATATTTAGAGACTGCAGACATGATACAGGAGATGATCAGAGACTGCAGACATGGTACAGGAGATGATCAGAGACTGCAGACATGATAGAGGAGATGATCAGAGACTGCAGACATGATAGAGGAGATGATCAGAGACTGCAGACATGATAGAGGAGATGATCAGAGACTGCAGACATGATACAGGAGATGATCAGAGACTGCAGACATGATACAGGAGATGATCAGAGACTGCAGACATGATACAGGAGATGATCAGAGACTACAGACATGATAGAGGAGATGATCAGAGACTGCAGACATGATACAGGAGATGATCAGAGACTGCAGACATAGTACAGGAGATGATCAGAGACTGCAGACATGATAGAGGAGATGGTCAGAGACTGCAGACATGATACAGGAGATATTTAGAGACTGCAGACATGATACAGGAGATGATCAGAGACTGCAGACATGATACAGGAGATGATCAGAGACTGCAGACATGATACAGGAGATGATCAGAGACTGCAGACATGGTACAGGAGATGATCAGAGACTGCAGACATGATAGAGGAGATGATCAGAGACTGCAGACATGATAGAGGAGATGATCAGAGACTGCAGACATGATACAGGAGATATTTAGAGACTGCAGACATGATAGAGGAGATGATCAGAGACTGCAGACATGATACAGGAGATGATCAGAGACTGCAGACATGGTACAGGAGATGATCAGAGACTGCAGACATGGTACAGGAGATGATCAGAGACTGCAGACATGATACAGGAGATGATCAGAGACTGCAGACATGGTACAGGAGATGATCAGAGACTGCAGACATAATACAGGAGATGATCAGAGACTGCAGACATGATACAGGAGATGATCAGAGACTGCAGACATGATAGAGGAGATGATCAGAGACTGCAGACATGATACAGGAGATGATCAGAGACTGCAGACATGATACAGGAGATGATCAGAGACTGCAGACATAGTACAGGAGATGGTCAGAGACTGCAGACATGATACAGGAGATGATCAGAGACTGCAGACATGATACAGGAGATGATCAGAGACTGCAGACATGATACAGGAGATGATCAGAGACTGCAGACATGATAGAGGAGATGATCAGAGACTGCAGACATGATACAGGAGATATTGAGAGACTGCAGACATGATACAGGAGATGATCAGAGACTGCAGACATGGTACAGGAGATGATCAGAGACTGCAGACATAATACAGGAGATGATCAGAGACTGCAGACATGATACAGGAGATGATCAGAGACTGCAGACATGATACAGGAGATGATCAGAGACTGCAGACATGATACAGGAGATGATCAGAGACTGCAGACATAGTACAGGAGATGGTCAGAGACTGCAGACATGATACAGGAGATGATCAGAGACTGCAGACATGATACAGGAGATGATCAGAGACTGCAGACATGATACAGGAGATGATCAGAGACTGCAGACATGATACAGGAGATGATCAGAGACTGCAGACATGATACAGGAGATGATCAGAGACTGCAGACATGATACAGGAGATGATCAGAGACTGCAGACATGATACAGGAGATAATCAGAGACTGCAGACATAGTACAGGAGATGATCAGAGACTGCAGACATAGTACAGGAGATGGTCAGAGACTGCAGACGTGATACAGGAGATGATCAGAGACTGCAGACATGATACCGGAGATGATCAGAGACTGCAGACATAGTACAGGAGATGGTCAGAGACTGCAGACATAGTACAGGAGATGGTCAGAGACTGCAGACATGATAGAGGAGATGATCAGAGACTGCAGACATGATACAGGAGATGATCAGAGACTGCAGACATGATACAGGAGATGATCAGAGACTGCAGACACAGTACAGGAGATGGTCAGAGACTGCAGACATGATAGAGGAGATGATCAGAGACTGCAGACATGATAGAGGAGATGATCAGAGACTGCAGACATGATACAGGAGATGATCAGCGACTGCAGACATAGTACAGGAGATGATCAGAGACTGCAGACATGATACAGGAGATATTTAGAGACTGCAGACATGATACAGGAGATGATCAGAGACTGCAGACATGATACAGGAGATGGTCAGAGACTGCAGACATGATATAGGAGATGATCAGAGACTGCAGACATGGTACAGGAGATGATCAGAGACTGCAGACATGATACAGGAGATATTTAGAGACTGCAGACATGATACAGGAGATATTTAGAGACTGCAGACATGATACAGGAGATGATCAGAGACTGCAGACATGATACAGGAGATGGTCAGAGACTGCAGACATGATACAGGAGATGATCAGAGACTGCAGACATGGTACAGGAGATGATCAGAGACTGCAGACATGATAGAGGAGATGATCAGAGACTGCAGACATGATAGAGGAGATGATCAGAGACTGCAGACATGATAGAGGAGATGATCAGAGACTGCAGACATGATACAGGAGATGATCAGAGACTGCAGACATGATACAGGAGATGATCAGAGACTGCAGACATAGTACAGGAGATGATCAGAGACTGCAGACATGATACAGGAGATATTTAGAGACTGCAGACATGATACAGGAGATGATCAGAGACTGCAGACATGATACAGGAGATGGTCAGAGACTGCAGACATGATACAGGAGATGATCAGAGACTGCAGACATGGTACAGGAGATGATCAGAGACTGCAGACATGATAGAGGAGATGATCAGAGACTGCAGACATGATAGAGGAGATGATCAGAGACTGCAGACATGATAGAGGAGATGATCAGAGACTGCAGACATGATACAGGAGATGATCAGAGACTGCAGACATGATACAGGAGATGATCAGAGACTGCAGACATGATACAGGAGATGATCAGAGACTGCAGACATGATAGAGGAGATGATCAGAGACTGCAGACATGATACAGGAGATGATCAGAGACTGCAGACATAGTACAGGAGATGATCAGAGACTGCAGACATGATAGAGGAGATGATCAGAGACTGCAGACATGATACAGGAGATATTTAGAGACTGCAGACATGATACAGGAGATGATCAGAGACTGCAGACATGATACAGGAGATGATCAGAGACTGCAGACATGATACAGGAGATGATCAGAGACTGCAGACATGGTACAGGAGATGATCAGAGACTGCAGACATGATAGAGGAGATGATCAGAGACTGCAGACATGATAGAGGAGATGATCAGAGACTGCAGACATGATACAGGAGATATTTAGAGACTGCAGACATGATAGAGGAGATGATCAGAGACTGCAGACATGATACAGGAGATATTTAGAGACTGCAGACATGATACAGGAGATGATCAGAGACTGCAGACATGGTACAGGAGATGATCAGAGACTGCAGACATGATAGAGGAGATGATCAGAGACTGCAGACATGATAGAGGAGATGATCAGAGACTGCAGACATGATACAGGAGATATTGAGAGACTGCAGACATGATACAGGAGATGATCAGAGACTGCAGACATGATACAGGAGATGATCAGAGACTGCAGACATGGTACAGGAGATGATCAGAGACTGCAGACATAATACAGGAGATGATCAGAGACTGCAGACATGATACAGGAGATGATCAGAGACTGCAGACATGATAGAGGAGATGATCAGAGACTGCAGACATGATACAGGAGATGATCAGAGACTGCAGACATGATACAGGAGATGATCAGAGACTGCAGACATAGTACAGGAGATGGTCAGAGACTGCAGACATGATACAGGAGATGATCAGAGACTGCAGACATGATACAGGAGATGATCAGAGACTGCAGACATGATACAGGAGATGATCAGAGACTGCAGACATGATAGAGGAGATGATCAGAGACTGCAGACATGATACAGGAGATATTGAGAGACTGCAGACATGATACAGGAGATGATCAGAGACTGCAGACATGGTACAGGAGATGATCAGAGACTGCAGACATAATACAGGAGATGATCAGAGACTGCAGACATGATACAGGAGATGATCAGAGACTGCAGACATGATACAGGAGATGATCAGAGACTGCAGACATGATACAGGAGATGATCAGAGACTGCAGACATAGTACAGGAGATGGTCAGAGACTGCAGACATGATACAGGAGATGATCAGAGACTGCAGACATGATACAGGAGATGATCAGAGACTGCAGACATGATACAGGAGATGATCAGAGACTGCAGACATGATACAGGAGATGATCAGAGACTGCAGACATGATACAGGAGATGATCAGAGACTGCAGACATGATACAGGAGATGATCAGAGACTGCAGACATGATACAGGAGATAATCAGAGACTGCAGACATAGTACAGGAGATGATCAGAGACTGCAGACGTGATACAGGAGATGATCAGAGACTGCAGACATGATACCGGAGATGATCAGAGACTGCAGACATAGTACAGGAGATGGTCAGAGACTGCAGACATAGTACAGGAGATGGTCAGAGACTGCAGACATGATAGAGGAGATGATCAGAGACTGCAGACATGATACAGGAGATGATCAGAGACTGCAGACATGATACAGGAGATGATCAGAGACTGCAGACACAGTACAGGAGATGGTCAGAGACTGCAGACATGATAGAGGAGATGATCAGAGACTGCAGACATGATAGAGGAGATGATCAGAGACTGCAGACATGATACAGGAGATGATCAGAGACTGCAGACATAGTACAGGAGATGATCAGAGACTGCAGACATGATACAGGAGATATTTAGAGACTGCAGACATGATACAGGAGATGATCAGAGACTGCAGACATGATACAGGAGATGGTCAGAGACTGCAGACATGATATAGGAGATGATCAGAGACTGCAGACATGGTACAGGAGATGATCAGAGACTGCAGACATGATACAGGAGATATTTAGAGACTGCAGACATGATACAGGAGATATTTAGAGACTGCAGACATGATACAGGAGATGATCAGAGACTGCAGACATGATACAGGAGATGGTCAGAGACTGCAGACATGATACAGGAGATGATCACAGACTGCAGACATGGAACAGGAGATGATCAGAGACTGCAGACATGATAGAGGAGATGATCAGAGACTGCAGACATGATAGAGGAGATGATCAGAGACTGCAGACATGATAGAGGAGATGATCAGAGACTGCAGACATGATACAGGAGATGATCAGAGACTGCAGACATGATACAGGAGATGATCAGAGACTGCAGACATAGTACAGGAGATGATCAGAGACTGCAGACATGATACAGGAGATATTTAGAGACTGCAGACATGATACAGGAGATGATCAGAGACTGCAGACATGGTACAGGAGATGATCAGAGACTGCAGACATGATAGAGGAGATGATCAGAGACTGCAGACATGATAGAGGAGATGATCAGAGACTGCAGACATGATAGAGGAGATGATCAGAGACTGCAGACATGATACAGGAGATGATCAGAGACTGCAGACATGATACAGGAGATGATCAGAGACTGCAGACATGATACAGGAGATGATCAGAGACTACAGACATGATAGAGGAGATGATCAGAGACTGCAGACATGATACAGGAGATGATCAGAGACTGCAGACATAGTACAGGAGATGATCAGAGACTGCAGACATGATAGAGGAGATGGTCAGAGACTGCAGACATGATACAGGAGATATTTAGAGACTGCAGACATGATACAGGAGATGATCAGAGACTGCAGACATGATACAGGAGATGATCAGAGACTGCAGACATGATACAGGAGATGATCAGAGACTGCAGACATGGTACAGGAGATGATCAGAGACTGCAGACATGATAGAGGAGATGATCAGAGACTGCAGACATGATAGAGGAGATGATCAGAGACTGCAGACATGATACAGGAGATATTTAGAGACTGCAGACATGATAGAGGAGATGATCAGAGACTGCAGACATGATACAGGAGATGATCAGAGACTGCAGACATGGTACAGGAGATGATCAGAGACTGCAGACATGGTACAGGAGATGATCAGAGACTGCAGACATGATACAGGAGATGATCAGAGACTGCAGACATGGTACAGGAGATGATCAGAGACTGCAGACATAATACAGGAGATGATCAGAGACTGCAGACATGATACAGGAGATGATCAGAGACTGCAGACATGATAGAGGAGATGATCAGAGACTGCAGACATGATACAGGAGATGATCAGAGACTGCAGACATGATACAGGAGATGATCAGAGACTGCAGACATAGTACAGGAGATGGTCAGAGACTGCAGACATGATACAGGAGATGATCAGAGACTGCAGACATGATACAGGAGATGATCAGAGACTGCAGACATGATACAGGAGATGATCAGAGACTGCAGACATGATAGAGGAGATGATCAGAGACTGCAGACATGATACAGGAGATATTGAGAGACTGCAGACATGATACAGGAGATGATCAGAGACTGCAGACATGGTACAGGAGATGATCAGAGACTGCAGACATAATACAGGAGATGATCAGAGACTGCAGACATGATACAGGAGATGATCAGAGACTGCAGACATGATACAGGAGATGATCAGAGACTGCAGACATGATACAGGAGATGATCAGAGACTGCAGACATAGTACAGGAGATGGTCAGAGACTGCAGACATGATACAGGAGATGATCAGAGACTGCAGACATGATACAGGAGATGATCAGAGACTGCAGACATGATACAGGAGATGATCAGAGACTGCAGACATGATACAGGAGATGATCAGAGACTGCAGACATGATACAGGAGATGATCAGAGACTGCAGACATGATACAGGAGATGATCAGAGACTGCAGACATGATACAGGAGATAATCAGAGACTGCAGACATAGTACAGGAGATGATCAGAGACTGCAGACATAGTACAGGAGATGGTCAGAGACTGCAGACGTGATACAGGAGATGATCAGAGACTGCAGACATGATACCGGAGATGATCAGAGACTGCAGACATAGTACAGGAGATGGTCAGAGACTGCAGACATAGTACAGGAGATGGTCAGAGACTGCAGACATGATAGAGGAGATGATCAGAGACTGCAGACATGATACAGGAGATGATCAGAGACTGCAGACATGATACAGGAGATGATCAGAGACTGCAGACACAGTACAGGAGATGGTCAGAGACTGCAGACATGATAGAGGAGATGATCAGAGACTGCAGACATGATAGAGGAGATGATCAGAGACTGCAGACATGATACAGGAGATGATCAGCGACTGCAGACATAGTACAGGAGATGATCAGAGACTGCAGACATGATACAGGAGATATTTAGAGACTGCAGACATGATACAGGAGATGATCAGAGACTGCAGACATGATACAGGAGATGGTCAGAGACTGCAGACATGATATAGGAGATGATCAGAGACTGCAGACATGGTACAGGAGATGATCAGAGACTGCAGACATGATACAGGAGATATTTAGAGACTGCAGACATGATACAGGAGATATTTAGAGACTGCAGACATGATACAGGAGATGATCAGAGACTGCAGACATGATACAGGAGATGGTCAGAGACTGCAGACATGATACAGGAGATGATCACAGACTGCAGACATGGAACAGGAGATGATCAGAGACTGCAGACATGATAGAGGAGATGATCAGAGACTGCAGACATGATAGAGGAGATGATCAGAGACTGCAGACATGATAGAGGAGATGATCAGAGACTGCAGACATGATACAGGAGATGATCAGAGACTGCAGACATGATACAGGAGATGATCAGAGACTGCAGACATAGTACAGGAGATGATCAGAGACTGCAGACATGATACAGGAGATATTTAGAGACTGCAGACATGATACAGGAGATGATCAGAGACTGCAGACATGGTACAGGAGATGATCAGAGACTGCAGACATGATAGAGGAGATGATCAGAGACTGCAGACATGATAGAGGAGATGATCAGAGACTGCAGACATGATAGAGGAGATGATCAGAGACTGCAGACATGATACAGGAGATGATCAGAGACTGCAGACATGATACAGGAGATGATCAGAGACTGCAGACATGATACAGGAGATGATCAGAGACTACAGACATGATAGAGGAGATGATCAGAGACTGCAGACATGATACAGGAGATGATCAGAGACTGCAGACATAGTACAGGAGATGATCAGAGACTGCAGACATGATAGAGGAGATGGTCAGAGACTGCAGACATGATACAGGAGATATTTAGAGACTGCAGACATGATACAGGAGATGATCAGAGACTGCAGACATGATACAGGAGATGATCAGAGACTGCAGACATGATACAGGAGATGATCAGAGACTGCAGACATGGTACAGGAGATGATCAGAGACTGCAGACATGATAGAGGAGATGATCAGAGACTGCAGACATGATAGAGGAGATGATCAGAGACTGCAGACATGATACAGGAGATATTTAGAGACTGCAGACATGATAGAGGAGATGATCAGAGACTGCAGACATGATACAGGAGATATTGAGAGACTGCAGACATGATACAGGAGATGATCAGAGACTGCAGACATGGTACAGGAGATGATCAGAGACTGCAGACATGGTACAGGAGATGATCAGAGACTGCAGACATGGTACAGGAGATGATCAGAGACTGCAGACATGGTACAGGAGATGATCAGAGACTGCAGACATGATAGAGGAGATGATCAGAGACTGCAGACATGATACAGGAGATGATCAGAGACTGCAGACATGATACAGGAGATGATCAGAGACTGCAGACATGATACAGGAGATATTGAGAGACTGCAGACATGATACAGGAGATGATCAGAGACTGCAGACATGGTACAGGAGATGATCAGAGACTGCAGACATAATACAGGAGATGATCAGAGACTGCAGACATGATACAGGAGATGATCAGAGACTGCAGACATGATAGAGGAGATGATCAGAGACTGCAGACATGATACAGGAGATGATCAGAGACTGCAGACATGATACAGGAGATGATCAGAGACTGCAGACATAGTACAGGAGATGGTCAGAGACTGCAGACATGATACAGGAGATGATCAGAGACTGCAGACATGATACAGGAGATGATCAGAGACTGCAGACATGATACAGGAGATGATCAGAGACTGCAGACATGATAGAGGAGATGATCAGAGACTGCAGACATGATACAGGAGATATTGAGAGACTGCAGACATGATACAGGAGATGATCAGAGACTGCAGACATGGTACAGGAGATGATCAGAGACTGCAGACATGATACAGGAGATGATCAGAGACTGCAGACATGATACAGGAGATGATCAGAGACTGCAGACATGATAGAGGAGATGATCAGAGACTGCAGACATGATACAGGAGATGATCAGAGACTGCAGACATGATACAGGAGATGATCAGAGACTGCAGACATAGTACAGGAGATGGTCAGAGACTGCAGACATAATACAGGAGATGATCAGAGACTGCAGACATAATACAGGAGATGATCAGAGACTGCAGACATGATACAGGAGATGATCAGAGACTGCAGACATGATACAGGAGATGATCAGAGACTGCAGACATGATACAGGAGATGATCAGAGACTGCAGACATGATACAGGAGATGATCAGAGACTGCAGACATGATAGAGGAGATGATCAGAGACTGCAGACATGATACAGGAGATATTGAGAGACTGCAGACATGATACAGGAGATGATCAGAGACTGCAGACATGGTACAGGAGATGATCAGAGACTGCAGACATAATACAGGAGATGATCAGAGACTGCAGACATGATACAGGAGATGATCAGAGACTGCAGACATGATACAGGAGATGATCAGAGACTGCAGACATAGTACAGGAGATGGTCAGAGACTGCAGACATAATACAGGAGATGATCAGAGACTGCAGACATGATACAGGAGATGGTCAGAGACTGCAGACATAGTACAGGAGATGGTCAGAGACTGCAGACATGATAGAGGAGATGATCAGAGACTGCAGACATGATACAGGAGATGATCAGAGACTGCAGACATGATACAGGAGATGATCAGAGACTGCAGACACAGTACAGGAGATGGTCAGAGACTGCAGACATGATAGAGGAGATGATCAGAGACTGCAGACATGATAGAGGAGATGATCAGAGACTGCAGACATGATACAGGAGATGATCAGAGACTGCAGACATAGTACAGGAGATGATCAGAGACTGCAGACATGATACAGGAGATATTTAGAGACTGCAGACATGATACAGGAGATGATCAGAGACTGCAGACATGATACAGGAGATGGTCAGAGACTGCAGACATGATATAGGAGATGATCAGAGACTGCAGACATGGTACAGGAGATGATCAGAGACTGCAGACATGATACAGGAGATATTTAGAGACTGCAGACATGATACAGGAGATATTTAGAGACTGCAGACATGATACAGGAGATGATCAGAGACTGCAGACATGATACAGGAGATGGTCAGAGACTGCAGACATGATACAGGAGATGATCACAGACTGCAGACATGGAACAGGAGATGATCAGAGACTGCAGACATGATAGAGGAGATGATCAGAGACTGCAGACATGATAGAGGAGATGATCAGAGACTGCAGACATGATAGAGGAGATGATCAGAGACTGCAGACATGATACAGGAGATGATCAGAGACTGCAGACATGATACAGGAGATGATCAGAGACTGCAGACATAGTACAGGAGATGATCAGAGACTGCAGACATGATACAGGAGATATTTAGAGACTGCAGACATGATACAGGAGATGATCAGAGACTGCAGACATGGTACAGGAGATGATCAGAGACTGCAGACATGATAGAGGAGATGATCAGAGACTGCAGACATGATAGAGGAGATGATCAGAGACTGCAGACATGATAGAGGAGATGATCAGAGACTGCAGACATGATACAGGAGATGATCAGAGACTGCAGACATGATACAGGAGATGATCAGAGACTGCAGACATGATACAGGAGATGATCAGAGACTACAGACATGATAGAGGAGATGATCAGAGACTGCAGACATGATACAGGAGATGATCAGAGACTGCAGACATAGTACAGGAGATGATCAGAGACTGCAGACATGATAGAGGAGATGGTCAGAGACTGCAGACATGATACAGGAGATATTTAGAGACTGCAGACATGATACAGGAGATGATCAGAGACTGCAGACATGATACAGGAGATGATCAGAGACTGCAGACATGATACAGGAGATGATCAGAGACTGCAGACATGGTACAGGAGATGATCAGAGACTGCAGACATGATAGAGGAGATGATCAGAGACTGCAGACATGATAGAGGAGATGATCAGAGACTGCAGACATGATACAGGAGATATTTAGAGACTGCAGACATGATAGAGGAGATGATCAGAGACTGCAGACATGATACAGGAGATGATCAGAGACTGCAGACATGGTACAGGAGATGATCAGAGACTGCAGACATGGTACAGGAGATGATCAGAGACTGCAGACATGATACAGGAGATGATCAGAGACTGCAGACATGGTACAGGAGATGATCAGAGACTGCAGACATAATACAGGAGATGATCAGAGACTGCAGACATGATACAGGAGATGATCAGAGACTGCAGACATGATAGAGGAGATGATCAGAGACTGCAGACATGATACAGGAGATGATCAGAGACTGCAGACATGATACAGGAGATGATCAGAGACTGCAGACATAGTACAGGAGATGGTCAGAGACTGCAGACATGATACAGGAGATGATCAGAGACTGCAGACATGATACAGGAGATGATCAGAGACTGCAGACATGATACAGGAGATGATCAGAGACTGCAGACATGATAGAGGAGATGATCAGAGACTGCAGACATGATACAGGAGATATTGAGAGACTGCAGACATGATACAGGAGATGATCAGAGACTGCAGACATGGTACAGGAGATGATCAGAGACTGCAGACATAATACAGGAGATGATCAGAGACTGCAGACATGATACAGGAGATGATCAGAGACTGCAGACATGATACAGGAGATGATCAGAGACTGCAGACATGATACAGGAGATGATCAGAGACTGCAGACATAGTACAGGAGATGGTCAGAGACTGCAGACATGATACAGGAGATGATCAGAGACTGCAGACATGATACAGGAGATGATCAGAGACTGCAGACATGATACAGGAGATGATCAGAGACTGCAGACATGATACAGGAGATGATCAGAGACTGCAGACATGATACAGGAGATGATCAGAGACTGCAGACATGATACAGGAGATGATCAGAGACTGCAGACATGATACAGGAGATAATCAGAGACTGCAGACATAGTACAGGAGATGATCAGAGACTGCAGACATAGTACAGGAGATGGTCAGAGACTGCAGACGTGATACAGGAGATGATCAGAGACTGCAGACATGATACCGGAGATGATCAGAGACTGCAGACATAGTACAGGAGATGGTCAGAGACTGCAGACATAGTACAGGAGATGGTCAGAGACTGCAGACATGATAGAGGAGATGATCAGAGACTGCAGACATGATACAGGAGATGATCAGAGACTGCAGACATGATACAGGAGATGATCAGAGACTGCAGACACAGTACAGGAGATGGTCAGAGACTGCAGACATGATAGAGGAGATGATCAGAGACTGCAGACATGATAGAGGAGATGATCAGAGACTGCAGACATGATACAGGAGATGATCAGAGACTGCAGACATAGTACAGGAGATGATCAGAGACTGCAGACATGATACAGGAGATATTTAGAGACTGCAGACATGATACAGGAGATGATCAGAGACTGCAGACATGATACAGGAGATGGTCAGAGACTGCAGACATGATATAGGAGATGATCAGAGACTGCAGACATGGTACAGGAGATGATCAGAGACTGCAGACATGATACAGGAGATATTTAGAGACTGCAGACATGATACAGGAGATATTTAGAGACTGCAGACATGATACAGGAGATGATCAGAGACTGCAGACATGATACAGGAGATGGTCAGAGACTGCAGACATGATACAGGAGATGATCACAGACTGCAGACATGGAACAGGAGATGATCAGAGACTGCAGACATGATAGAGGAGATGATCAGAGACTGCAGACATGATAGAGGAGATGATCAGAGACTGCAGACATGATAGAGGAGATGATCAGAGACTGCAGACATGATACAGGAGATGATCAGAGACTGCAGACATGATACAGGAGATGATCAGAGACTGCAGACATAGTACAGGAGATGATCAGAGACTGCAGACATGATACAGGAGATATTTAGAGACTGCAGACATGATACAGGAGATGATCAGAGACTGCAGACATGGTACAGGAGATGATCAGAGACTGCAGACATGATAGAGGAGATGATCAGAGACTGCAGACATGATAGAGGAGATGATCAGAGACTGCAGACATGATAGAGGAGATGATCAGAGACTGCAGACATGATACAGGAGATGATCAGAGACTGCAGACATGATACAGGAGATGATCAGAGACTGCAGACATGATACAGGAGATGATCAGAGACTACAGACATGATAGAGGAGATGATCAGAGACTGCAGACATGATACAGGAGATGATCAGAGACTGCAGACATAGTACAGGAGATGATCAGAGACTGCAGACATGATAGAGGAGATGGTCAGAGACTGCAGACATGATACAGGAGATATTTAGAGACTGCAGACATGATACAGGAGATGATCAGAGACTGCAGACATGATACAGGAGATGATCAGAGACTGCAGACATGATACAGGAGATGATCAGAGACTGCAGACATGGTACAGGAGATGATCAGAGACTGCAGACATGATAGAGGAGATGATCAGAGACTGCAGACATGATAGAGGAGATGATCAGAGACTGCAGACATGATACAGGAGATATTTAGAGACTGCAGACATGATAGAGGAGATGATCAGAGACTGCAGACATGATACAGGAGATATTGAGAGACTGCAGACATGATACAGGAGATGATCAGAGACTGCAGACATGGTACAGGAGATGATCAGAGACTGCAGACATGGTACAGGAGATGATCAGAGACTGCAGACATGGTACAGGAGATGATCAGAGACTGCAGACATGGTACAGGAGATGATCAGAGACTGCAGACATGATAGAGGAGATGATCAGAGACTGCAGACATGATACAGGAGATGATCAGAGACTGCAGACATGATACAGGAGATGATCAGAGACTGCAGACATGATACAGGAGATATTGAGAGACTGCAGACATGATACAGGAGATGATCAGAGACTGCAGACATGGTACAGGAGATGATCAGAGACTGCAGACATAATACAGGAGATGATCAGAGACTGCAGACATGATACAGGAGATGATCAGAGACTGCAGACATGATAGAGGAGATGATCAGAGACTGCAGACATGATACAGGAGATGATCAGAGACTGCAGACATGATACAGGAGATGATCAGAGACTGCAGACATAGTACAGGAGATGGTCAGAGACTGCAGACATGATACAGGAGATGATCAGAGACTGCAGACATGATACAGGAGATGATCAGAGACTGCAGACATGATACAGGAGATGATCAGAGACTGCAGACATGATAGAGGAGATGATCAGAGACTGCAGACATGATACAGGAGATATTGAGAGACTGCAGACATGATACAGGAGATGATCAGAGACTGCAGACATGGTACAGGAGATGATCAGAGACTGCAGACATGATACAGGAGATGATCAGAGACTGCAGACATGATACAGGAGATGATCAGAGACTGCAGACATGATAGAGGAGATGATCAGAGACTGCAGACATGATACAGGAGATGATCAGAGACTGCAGACATGATACAGGAGATGATCAGAGACTGCAGACATAGTACAGGAGATGGTCAGAGACTGCAGACATAATACAGGAGATGATCAGAGACTGCAGACATAATACAGGAGATGATCAGAGACTGCAGACATGATACAGGAGATGATCAGAGACTGCAGACATGATACAGGAGATGATCAGAGACTGCAGACATGATACAGGAGATGATCAGAGACTGCAGACATGATACAGGAGATGATCAGAGACTGCAGACATGATAGAGGAGATGATCAGAGACTGCAGACATGATACAGGAGATATTGAGAGACTGCAGACATGATACAGGAGATGATCAGAGACTGCAGACATGGTACAGGAGATGATCAGAGACTGCAGACATAATACAGGAGATGATCAGAGACTGCAGACATGATACAGGAGATGATCAGAGACTGCAGACATGATACAGGAGATGATCAGAGACTGCAGACATAGTACAGGAGATGGTCAGAGACTGCAGACATAATACAGGAGATGATCAGAGACTGCAGACATGATACAGGAGATGATCAGAGACTGCAGACATGATACAGGAGATGATCAGAGACTGCAGACATAGTACAGGAGATGGTCAGAGACTGCAGACATAATACAGGAGATGATCGGAGACTGCAGACATAATACAGGGGATGATCAGAGACTGCAGACATAATACAGGAGATGATCAGAGACTGCAGACATGATACAGGAGATGATCAGAGACTGCAGACATGATACAGGAGATGATCAGAGACTGCAGACATGATACAGGAGATGATCAGAGACTGCAGACATGATAGAGGAGATGATCAGAGACTGCAGACATGATACAGGAGATGATCAGAGACTGCAGACATGATACAGGAGATGATCAGAGACTGCAGACATGATACAGGAGATGATCAGAGACTGCAGACATGATACAGGAGATGATCAGAGACTGCAGACATGATACAGGAGATGATCAGAGACTGCAGACATGATACAGGAGATGATCAGAGACTGCAGACATGATAGAGGAGATGATCAGAGACTGCAGACATGATACAGGAGATATTGAGAGACTGCAGACATGATACAGGAGATGATCAGAGACTGCAGACATGGTACAGGAGATGATCAGAGACTGCAGACATGATACAGGAGATGATCAGAGACTGCAGACATGATACAGGAGATGATCAGAGACTGCAGACATGATAGAGGAGATGATCAGAGACTGCAGACATGATACAGGAGATGATCAGAGACTGCAGACATGATACAGGAGATGATCAGAGACTGCAGACATAGTACAGGAGATGGTCAGAGACTGCAGACATAATACAGGAGATGATCAGAGACTGCAGACATAATACAGGAGATGATCAGAGACTGCAGACATGATACAGGAGATGATCAGAGACTGCAGACATGATACAGGAGATGATCAGAGACTGCAGACATGATACAGGAGATGATCAGAGACTGCAGACATGATACAGGAGATGATCAGAGACTGCAGACATGATAGAGGAGATGATCAGAGACTGCAGACATGATACAGGAGATATTGAGAGACTGCAGACATGATACAGGAGATGATCAGAGACTGCAGACATGGTACAGGAGATGATCAGAGACTGCAGACATAATACAGGAGATGATCAGAGACTGCAGACATGATACAGGAGATGATCAGAGACTGCAGACATGATACAGGAGATGATCAGAGACTGCAGACATAGTACAGGAGATGGTCAGAGACTGCAGACATAATACAGGAGATGATCAGAGACTGCAGACATGATACAGGAGATGATCAGAGACTGCAGACATGATACAGGAGATGATCAGAGACTGCAGACATAGTACAGGAGATGGTCAGAGACTGCAGACATAATACAGGAGATGATCAGAGACTGCAGACATGATACAGGAGATGATCAGAGACTGCAGACATGATACAGGAGATGATCAGAGACTGCAGACATGATACAGGAGATGATCAGAGACTGCAGACATGATAGAGGAGATGATCAGAGACTGCAGACATGATACAGGAGATATTGAGAGACTGCAGACATGATACAGGAGATGATCAGAGACTGCAGACATGGTACAGGAGATGATCAGAGACTGCAGACATGATACAGGAGATGATCAGAGACTGCAGACATGATACAGGAGATGATCAGAGACTGCAGACATGATAGAGGAGATGATCAGAGACTGCAGACATGATACAGGAGATGATCAGAGACTGCAGACATGATACAGGAGATGATCAGAGACTGCAGACATAGTACAGGAGATGGTCAGAGACTGCAGACATAATACAGGAGATGATCAGAGACTGCAGACATAATACAGGAGATGATCAGAGACTGCAGACATGATACAGGAGATGATCAGAGACTGCAGACATGATACAGGAGATGATCAGAGACTGCAGACATGATACAGGAGATGATCAGAGACTGCAGACATGATACAGGAGATGATCAGAGACTGCAGACATGATAGAGGAGATGATCAGAGACTGCAGACATGATACAGGAGATATTGAGAGACTGCAGACATGATACAGGAGATGATCAGAGACTGCAGACATGGTACAGGAGATGATCAGAGACTGCAGACATAATACAGGAGATGATCAGAGACTGCAGACATGATACAGGAGATGATCAGAGACTGCAGACATGATACAGGAGATGATCAGAGACTGCAGACATAGTACAGGAGATGGTCAGAGACTGCAGACATAATACAGGAGATGATCAGAGACTGCAGACATGATACAGGAGATGATCAGAGACTGCAGACATGATACAGGAGATGATCAGAGACTGCAGACATAGTACAGGAGATGGTCAGAGACTGCAGACATAATACAGGAGATGATCAGAGACTGCAGACATAATACAGGAGATGATCAGAGACTGCAGACATGATACAGGAGATGATCAGAGACTGCAGACATGATACAGGAGATGATCAGAGACTGCAGACATGATACAGGAGATGATCAGAGACTGCAGACATGATAGAGGAGATGATCAGAGACTGCAGACATGATACAGGAGATGATCAGAGACTGCAGACATGATAGAGGAGATGATCAGAGACTGCAGACATGATACAGGAGATATTTAGAGACTGCAGACATGATACAGGAGATATTTAGAGACTGCAGACATGATACAGGAGATGATCAGAGACTGCAGACATAATACAGGAGATGATCAGAGACTGCAGACATAATACAGGAGATGATCAGAGACTGCAGACATGATACAGGAGATGATCAGAGACTGCAGACATGATACAGGAGATGATCAGAGACTGCAGACATGATACAGGAGATGATCAGAGACTGCAGACATGATAGAGGAGATGATCAGAGACTGCAGACATGATACAGGAGATGATCAGAGACTGCAGACATGATAGAGGAGATGATCAGAGACTGCAGACATGATACAGGAGATATTTAGAGACTGCAGACATGATACAGGAGATATTTAGAGACTGCAGACATGGTACAGGAGATGATCAGAGACTGCAGACATGATACAGGAGATGATCAGAGACTGCAGACATGATACAGGAGATATTTAGAGACTGCAGACATGATACAGGAGATATTTAGAGACTGCAGACATAGTACAGGAGATGATCAGAGACTGCAGACATGATACAGGAGATGATCAGAGACTGCAGACATGATAGAGGAGATGGTCAGAGACTGCAGACATGATAGAGGAGATGATCAGAGACTGCAGACATGATACAGGAGATATTTAGAGACTGCAGACATAGTACAGGAGATAATCAGAGACCGGGTGGGGGCGGGAGGGGTGTACCGGCTGGGGAAGGGAGGGGTGTACCGGGTGGGGGCGGGAGGGGGGAGGGGTGTACCGTCTGGGGGAGGGACGGGTCTACCGGTGGGGGCGGGAGGGGTGTACTGTCTGGGGGAGGGAGGGGTCTACCGGGTGGGGGCGGGAGGGGTGTACCGGTTGGAGGAGGGAGGGGGGAGGGGTGTGCCGGCTGTGGGAGGGAGGGGTGTACTGGGTGGGGGCGGGAGGGGTGTACCGGCTGGGGGCGGGGTGTACCGGGTGGGGGCGGGACTCTCCTCTTTCCTCACGTTATTCAGAAAAGGCGCCATAACGGTCCTCGGAGTCACGTGACGTCCCCGGGGCTCTGATTGGTCGGCTCCCCGGATGTGGTCTCCATGGTGACGGGCGGAAGTCGGTCTGTCAGCTGGTCGGTCGGGCGGAGTGAAGATGGCGGCGGAGGCGGAGTACGAGTCCGTGCTGTGTGTGAAACCGGAGATCAGTGTGTACCGGATCCCACCCCGGGCCTCCAACCGGGGCTACAGGTACTACAATACACCTCCCCCACCGGGGGGGGCTGTACTACAACACCCCTCCATGCCCATCCCCCAACCGGGGGTACAGGTACTACAATGCACCTCTCCCTCTATTTTGCTACCCCACATCTTATTAAAGGGGTACAGGTGAGGGGGTATCCTGTACTACAACCCCTCTCCCCCCCCTACATACTCCTCATCCACATCCCAAAAACCAGGGATACAGGTACTACAATACTCCCCCCTGTACTACAACACCCCTCCACCTCATACCATCAATCATGAGTATCTGTACTACAACACCTCTCCCCCCTACATACCCATCCCCATCCCCATCTTTTTGACCAGGGATACAGATGGGGGGGGCTCTGTATTATAACACCCCTTCCCCTCTATTCTGCTACCCCACATCTGAAACAGGGTACATGTGAGGAGGCCCCCATACTACAACGCCCCTCCTCCTCCTCCTCGTACCATTAACTATGAGTATCTGTACTACAACCCCTCTTCCCCCCTACATACCCATCCCCCACATCCCACCCCAGGCCTCCAACCGTAGTACAGGGGACCCCGATACTATAACCCCCCCTCCCCCGGGTGACCCCCCTGTCTGTACTCTCAGGGCCTCGGACTGGAAGTTGGAAGAACCGGATTGGACGGGGAGGATGAGACTGACATCCAAGGGGAAGGTGGCCTTCATCAAACTGGAGGACAAGGTGACAGGTACTCCTCACCGGGGGAGGGGCCGTGTGTGTGTATATCACCGGGGGAGGGGCCGTGTGTGTGTATATCACCGGGGGAGGGGCCGTGTGTGTGTATATCACCGGGGGAGGGGCCGTGTGTGTGTATATCACCGGGGGAGGGGCCGTGTGTTTGTGTGTGTGTGTGTATATCACCGGGGGAGGGGCCGTGTGTGTGTGCGTGTGTATATCACCGGGGGAGGGGCCGTGTGTTTGTGTGTGTATATCACCGGGGGAGGGGCCGTGTGTGTGTGTATATCACCGGGGGAGGGGCCGTGTGTGTGTGCGTGTGTATATCACCGGGGGAGGGGCCGTGTGTTTGTGTGTGTATATCACCGGGGGAGGGGCCGTGTGTGTGTGTATATCACCGGGGGAGGGGCCGTGTGTGTGTGTGTGTATATCACCGGGGGAGGGGCCGTGTGTGTGTGTGTGTGTGTGTGTATATCACCGGGGGAGGGGCCGTGTGTGTGTGTGTGTGTGTGTATATCACCGGGGGAGGGGCCGTGTGTGTGTGTGTGTGTGTGTGTGTATATATATATATCACTGGGGAAGGGGCTGTATATAGATTACCTCACAAAAGTAAGTGCACCCCTCGGTGACATTTGTGTAAATCTTTTCTTCTCTCTTCTCATGTGACAACACTGAAGAAATGACACTTGTCTACAATGTAAAGTAGTGAGTGTACAGCTTGTATAACAGTGTAAATTTCCTGTCCCCTCAAAATAACTCAACACACAGCCATTAATGTCTAAACCGCTGGCAACAAAAGTCAGGACACCCCTAAGTGAAAATCTCCAAATTGGGCCCAAAGTGTCAACATGTATGACGGTGGGGGATGGTGTTCTTGGGGTCATAGGTCCTCCATGTATGACGGTGGGGGATGGTGTTCTTGGGGTCATAGGTCCTCCATGTATGACGGTGGGGATGGTGTTCTTGGGGTCATAGGTCCTCCATGTATGACGGTGGGGGATGGTGTTCTTGGGGGGTTATAGGTCCTCCATGTATGACGGTGGGGGATGGTGTTCTTGGGGGGTCATAGGTCCTCCATGTATGATGGTGGGGGATGGTGGTCTTGGGGTCATAGGTCCTCCATGTATGACGGTGGGGGATGGTGTTCTTGGGGGTTATAGGTCCTCCATGTATGACGGTGGGGGATGGTGTTCTTGGGGTCATAGGTCCTCCATGTATGACGGTGGAGGATGGTGTTCTTGGGGGGTTATAGGTCCTCCATGTATGATGGTGGGGGATGGTGGTCTTGGGGTCATAGGTCCTCCATGTATGATGGTGGGGGATGGTGGTCTTGGGGTCATAGGTCCTCCATGTATGATGGTGGGGGATGGTGGTCTTGGGGTCATAGGTCCTCCATGTATGACGGTGGGGGATGGTGTTCTTGGGGTCATAGGTCCTCCATGTATGACGGTGGGGGATGGTGTTCTTGGGGTCATAGGTCCTCCATGTATGACGGTGGGGGATGGTGTTCTTGGGGGGTTATAGGTCCTCCATGTATGATGGTGGGGGATGGTGTTCTTGGGGTCATAGGTCCTCCATGTATGACGGTGGGGGATGGTGTTCTTGGGGGTTATAGGTCCTCCATGTATGATGGTGGGGGATGGTGGTCTTGGGGTCATAGGTCCTCCATGTATGATGGTGGGGGATGGTGTTCTTGGGGTCATAGGTCCTCCATGTATGACGGTGGGGGATGGTGTTCTTGGGGGTTATAGGTCCTCCATGTATGATGGTGGGGGATGGTGGTCTTGGGGTCATAGGTCCTCCATGTATGACGGTGGGGGATGGTGTTCTTGGGGTCATAGGTCCTCCATGTATGACGGTGGGGGATGGTGGTCTTGGGGTCATAGGTCCTCCATGTATGACGATGGGGGATGGTGGTCTTGGGGTCATAGGCAGCATTTCCTCCTCCTCCTCCAAACGCGTTGAGTTGATACCAAAGATCTGGATTTTGGTCTCTTCTGACCACAACACTTCCCCCGGTTCTCCTCGGAATCATTCGATGGTCATTAGTGATCTTCAGACGGACCTGTACATGTGATTTCCTGAGCGGGGGGGACCTGTACATGTGATTTCCTGAGCGGGGGGGACCTGTACATGTGATTTCCTGAGCGGGGGGGACCTGTACATGTGATTTCCTGAGCGGGGGGACCTGTACATGTGATTTCCTGAGCGGGGGGACCTGTACATGTGATTTCCTGAGCGGGGGGACCTTGCGGGGGCTGCAGGATTTCAGTCCCTCACGGTGTAGTGTGTTACCGATTGTTCTCTTGGTGACTATGGTCCCAGCTGAGATCATGGAGAAGATTCTCCGGTGTAGTTCTGGGCGGATTCCTCACCGTTCTCCTGATCATTGATCCTCCACGAGGTGAGATCTTCCATGGAGCCCCAGACCGAGGAGATCCATCGTTATTTTGTGAATAATAATCTCACCAAGCTGCTTGGCGATGGTCTTGTAGCCCATTCCAGCCTTGTGTAGGTCTCCAATCTTCTCCCCGACATCCCTGGAGAGATTGGAATCTGATTGGTTGCTTCTGTGGACAGGTGTCTTTTATACATGTAACAAGCTGAGATTAGGAGCACTCCTTTTGAGAGAAGAGTTCTCCTAATCTCAGCTTGTTACCTGTATAGAAGACACCTGGGAGCCAGAAATCTTGCTGATATGATAGGCGATCAAATACTTATTTCGTTTATTAAAATACAAATCAGTTTCTAACTGACGGCCAATCTCATTTCTTGGGGCCCAAAATACACCAGGAGAGCACAAATACCCCCCAAATACCCCCTTCGGAAGTAGACAGTCCAATGTGTTTAATAAGAGGCATGGCAAGTTTTTTGAAGTTTGTTGTCCATTTTTTTTGGGTAGCTGTAGGAGGAGGAGTTTGTAGGAGGAGGAGGAGTTTGTAGTGTATATCTCCTCCTCTGTCACCTCCACCTCCTTTCATGTACAGCATTATCATATAACTTGTTTGGCTGTGATCAGAAACACTATATCATGTTTTTTATTTTTATTTTATTTTTTCTTTACACATTGGGTTTGAAATTTTACTTAAACTGGAGAGTGTCAAATCTGGTACAGCTGTGCATGGAAGCCAATCAGCTTGTTCAATTAACCACTTCAGCCCCGGAGGGTTTTGCCCCCCCCCCCCCCCCCCCCCCTTTAATGACCAGGCCATGTTTTGCGATTGCACGTGTCTTGCGTCGCTGTACCTAAATAAAATTGATGTCCTTTTTTTGGTAGTATTTTTTTTATTTATATTTTTTGTATCACTCTAATGAACAAAAGACCAACAATTTTGGAAAAAACAAAACAAAAAAAAGTTTTACATTTGGTTGTAAAACATGTGCAATAAAAAAAAAAAAATCGAATTTCTTCTTTAAATTTAGGCCAATATGTATTCTGCTACATGGTTTTTGGTAAAGTATGCACTGTCACTGTACTAATGACACTGGCAGGGAAGGAGTTGACACCACAAGGGCTTGATAAGTGTGTGTGTGTGTGTGTGTGTGTGTGGGGGTGTCTGCCTCTCCCAGGAATGATCACGGGTGCCCGGTGGATCTGGGGGTCTGCGCACAAATACCTCTCGGGTGTCAGAATGCCTTCCCTGCAGTCTTCTTTCCTGTACTTCCTATGGGTGGTGCTGTCTTCTCTGTGTATGTATATGTGTGTGTGTGTGTGTGTGTGTATGTGTATATATATATATATATATATATATATATATATATATATATATATATATATATATATATATATATATATATATATATATATATATATATATATATATATATATATATATATATATATATATATATATATATATATATATATATATATCTCTATCTCCACATTTGATGGTTATTTTCTCTCTCAGGGGAACTCTTCGCTCAGGCTCCGGTAGACCAATTCCCTGGAATCGCAGTGGAAACCGTGACCGACTCCAGCCGCTACTTTGTGCTTAGAATTCAAGATGGGAATGGTGAGAGAAACGGCCGACTTGTAATAAAGTGATATTTACCATTTCTAACAGAATCCGTGCAATCCGATCTCGGCTTGGTCAGAAGCTTGTGAGTCCAGAGCAGAGATGTGGGGTCTAATAGACTCCAGATCTCTCCATAAGGAGGAGCTGTCACTGTCACAAGGAAGGTCCTTCATTTCTATGTGACGGCTATTAAATGTCTTCTTTATAATTGGAAAACATAACAAGGATCTGGTGACTGCATAGTAACACTGAGAGTACTTATTGCAGGAATTTTGACCAAAGGGTAGCCGGGGGGGGGAGGGGTTGGGGGTGCTGTAGGTATATATGGAATTGGTAATTTTATCAGAAATTAAAGTTTTTTTTTTTTTTTTTTTAACTGCTTCTTTCTTATAAACCATCAGGGAGGAGCGCGTTTATCGGTATCGGCTTCTCTGATCGGGGGGACGCGTTTGACTTCAATGTATCGTTACAGGATCACTTCAAGTAAGTGCCGGACTGACGCAGTAAGATCTGATATTCACGTTCCCGTAATCTTCTATGCTAAGAAAGTAAAAGGGAGGACAAAAAAAAAAGTGTGTGTTAGAAAAAAAAAAAAAATGAAATAAATAAAAATATAAAATTTTCATGCTCCCGTACATTCATATCAACGTGCTTACATACACATCAACAGACACACCCCATATCTACAAACATACATACATACACCAACATAAAAGGTGTATGTGTATGTATGTGTGTGTGTGTGTGTGTGTAATGCAGCACTCATACGTCTATTTCCCAAAGACAACCTCTGGATATGACGCTGAGCACGTGACCTCAACTTCTCTGGTGGGCCATGGCGAGGCCTGTTCATTGTAGACAAGTGCCATTTCTTCAGTGTTGTCACATGAAAAGAGAGAAGGAAAGATTTACAAAAATGTGACTGATGGGGTGTACTTACTTTTGTGAGATCCTGCACTTCTCAACATGCATATTAACAGACACGCCTCATATCAACATGCAGCATAGGGCGTGAGTGTGTTTTTAATATAAAAGGCATATTGATGCTTTTTCTTTTCTAGTTACATAATCCCATCCTTGGTATTGGGAAGTCTACATCCTCTATTAGATCTGAAGACGGGGATTGGTTAAATGGTGAAAATGTCCGACATTTGTAGAACAAATCCAGCGGAAATTTACTACAACCAGCTGTTTTTATATGTCTGTTTTTAACCACTTCCTGTCCGTTTTGATATCCTCGGGTTGCAGAGGTTATGTCGGGGTGGTGGGACACGCCTGCAGGGCATCCTCCTGGTGTGAAACATTTCAGCCTGTCATTTTTATTTTTCCTCTTTACAAGAAGTGATTAGAGTGGCTGAAAAGCCATTCAATCACTTCTGCAGAAGGAGGTCCCCCTCCCCCCCCCCCCCCCCCTCCCGCCGCCACCTTTCCTGGGCTCTGCCGTTCGATCAAAGACCGGCGACAGCAGCACTACACAGAGGGAAGAGGATCTTATGATGTTCTTCCCCCCCCTCTCTGTGACCCCAGAAACCGGTGTATTTCGGCAGATTAGGCGACACGTCAGTTCTTGTGACGTTCTGTCGCTGCCATCTTGCTACACCCCGCACTCGTCTACAGTAAGGATACAGTGAGAAGGAGGCAAGCAGACATCTTGTTACACCCACTGGAGTCTTGCATGTCACGATTATTTTTAACAGTAAACTTGGCTTATATAGTGAAATACATTTTTTTTTTTTTTTTTATTTATTTATTTTTTTTTTTTACCGGTTCCTGACCAGCGCACGCCGATGTACGTTGGCAGAATGGCACGGGCAGGCAAATGGGCGTACCTGTACGTCCCTTTAATTTCCCGCCCTGCCATCGCGAGCGCGCCGCCAGCAGCGCGCTCGCGTGCCGGTCGGGAACCCCGTGAGTCCGGCCGCGGGTCCCGCGGACTCTATCGCCGCAGGCATACCCGCGATCGTCTCACGGGGCGGCTGAATGGAGAAATGCCGTTGTAAACAGCATTTCCCCATTCTGCCTAGCAACTAGTGACGCTGATCTCTGCTCCATGTGATTGGAGCAGAGATCAGTGTTCACTAAATGAAAGCCCAACCCCCCCACAGTTAGTAACACGCCCCTAGGAACACTTAACCCCTACACTGCCACCCACTGGTTAACCCTTTCACTGCCAGTGTCATTTACACAGGAATCACTGCATTTGTATAGCACTGATTGCTGTATAAATGACAATGGTCCCAAAAATGTCCGATGTGTCCGCCATAATGTCGCATTCACAATAAAAATCGCTGATCGCCGCTATTACTAGTAAAAAAAAAAAAAATTGTTAATAAAAATGACATAAAACTTTCCCCTATTAAACGCTATAACTTTTGCGCAAACCAATCAATCGCTTATTGGGATTATTTTATATTTTATTTTTTCCCCCAAAAAATATGTAGAAGAATGGGTATCGGCCTAAACTGAGGGGAAATATTTTTTTTTTTTTTTTTTTTTATATATTTTTGGGGGATATTTATTATAACAAAAAGTAAAAAAGAATGCTTATTTTTTTTTTCAAAATTGTCGCTCTATTTTTGTTTATAGCGCAAAAAATAAAAACCGCAGAGGTGATCAAATACCACCAAAAGAAAGCTCTATTTGTGGGGGGGGGGGAAGGACGTCAGTTTTGTTTGGGAGTCGCATCGCACGACCGCGCAATTGTCAGTTAAAGCGACGCAGTGCCGAATCGCAAAAAGTGGTCTGGTCTTTGACCAGCAAAATGGTCCGGTCTGTAAATGGTTAATCTGTAAGACTATTTTGATGTTGATTTTTTTTTTTTTTTTTTTTTTTTTTTTTTTTTTTTCAAAGCAGCTCTGTTCTGTCATATTGGCAAACCTGTGAGATCAGCAGGCTTGCCGCTGCTTTTTTTTACATTCAACATTTTAAACAGTCAGACGGATTTTTAAATCCTGTATTCCACTATGCAAGCTCAGTTTACTGTTTAAAATAAGTGTGAAGCGCAGGACTCCGGTGGGTGTAACAAGATGTCCGCTTGCTGCCTTTTCACTGTATCCTTGCTGTGGGTGAGTGCGGGGTGTAGCAAGGATGGCGGTGACAGAACCTCACTTACGTTTACAAAATCTAACGTGTCGACACGGATTTTGTCCCTTCCTGTTGTCACTACTTTTTGTTTGCCTGCCCGTTTATCGGGGGGGGGGGGGGGGGTTTAAAGAAGTAATTTTCTAGCAAAAAATACTGGTTTAAATTTGTAAAGAAGTGCCAGAAAATGCCGGTCAGCAAGTGGTTAATAAAGGGAAGCTCGTCGCATGTATGGCGTAGTATTTCTGCATTTCTCTGACGTTGCATCATCTGCCTATTTACCTAAACTCTCCTCCTGATACAGATGGGTAAAGCAGGAGACGGAGCTGTCCAAAGAGCCTCAAGGACAAGACAATCTCCCAAAGCTGGATTTGGGTTTCAAAGAGGGTCAGACAATCAAACTGAACATCGGGGTACGTACGACCGCCCGCCCGTTCATCCTCTATATATTCAACATACACTAGAGAGAGGACGAATGTTCTCAATGTATGTCCTTTCCCCCATAGAACATTAAGAAGAGGGATGGTGCCTGCAAGCCTCGAGGGGGTGCCGGCGCTGGTGGGATTCTGCTTCCACCCCCTCCTGGTGGTAAAATCTCAGCTCCCGTTACCCCTTCAGTACCGGTCGCTAACCATGTGACTCCTCCACCTATACAGCCCGGCAACACCCCCACCAGCCCAGGTATGTTAAAACGCTTTCTGTCTCTTTACCCAACTGTGATCCAATCAAAGAAAAATCAACACTATTGGGGGGGGGGGGGGGGGAGATTACTAAAACTAAAAAAGTGCAAAATCTGGTGCAGCATCTGCATAGTAACCCAATCGGCTTCCAGGATTTATTGTCAAAGCTTCATTGAACAAGCTGAAATTGGAAGCTGATTGGCTACCATGCAAAGCTGCACCAGGGTCTGTGCACTCCAGTTTTTAGTAAATTCCCCCTCCAATCGCAGCCCTCCCCTAACCTTATGGGTGATGGGTTGCTAAGACCGCCCGCTTCCTAGAAACAAGTCTCCGGATTGTTAACTTAAAAAGTTGGGCAGCTCCCGCCCTCTGCCCACACACGCCGTGCCTTCTACCTGCGGTGGGGGGAGGAGGATATCACCCAGGAGAGGACATCTAGGCTGCTATATGGCAAAGCAATATCAGGTCTTTCTGATAGGCAGCCCTATGGCCAATTGAAAGCTCACATGGCAGGATAACGACACCTCTGACATTTGCAAAGCGTGGGATTAGTGTGGTCAGCCTGCGGAAAATACTTGGTAGGATCTCCAGGTAAGAATCTTTACAACCCGGGCACAAGACGATTTGCTCAATATCTCTCAATACATTTAATTAATGGTGCGAGAGTCTGAATATCAATTCTCTGCAGACAAAAATCGCCCCCTACTTATACAACAGAGATAGGCAATTAGCGGACCTCCAGCTGTTGTAAAACTACAAATCCCATGAGGCCTAGCAAGACTCTGACAGCCGCAAGCCTGACACCCAGAGGCAGAGGCATGATGGGATTTGTAGTTTTGCAACAGCTGGAGGTCCGCTAATTGCAGATGCCTGTTATACAACATGGGTTCTCCAGTGTGAATACAACTGTTAAAGACCTCAGGGAATTAAATGCCATTGCATTCTAACCTGTTCCCTTTACATACTTCATTTCAATCTGCAAATCTGCCCTTACTGTGCGCAGGAGCCCCATTCCGTTCCGTCAGGAGCCCCATTCCGTTCCGTCAGGAGCCCCATTCCGTTCCGTCAGGAGCCCCATTCCGTTCCGTCAGGAGCCCCATTCCGTTCCATCAGGAGCCCCATTCCGTTCCATCAGGAGCCCCATTCCGTTCCATCAGGAGCCCCATTCCGTTCCATCAGGAGCCCCATTCCGTTCCATCAGGAGCCCCATTCCGTTGCATCAGGAGCCCCATTCCGTTGCATCAGGAGCCCCATTCCGTTGCATCAGGAGCCCCATTCCGTTGCGTCAGGAGCCCCATTCCGTTGCGTCAGGAGCCCCATTCCGTTCCGTCAGGAGCCCCATTCCGTTCCGTCAGGAGCCCCATTCCGTTCCGTCAGGAGCCCCATTCCGTTCCGTCAGGAGCCCCATTCCGTTCCGTCAGGAGCCCCATTCCGTTCCGTCAGGAGCCCCATTCCGTTCCGTCAGGAGCCCCATTCCGTTCCGTCAGGAGCCCCATTCCGTTCCGTCAGGAGCCCCATTCCGTTCCGTCAGGAGCCCCATTCCGTTCCGTCAGGAGCCCCATTCCGTTCCGTCAGGAGCCCCATTCCGTTCCGTCAGGAGCCCCATTCCGTTCCGTCAGGAGCCCCATTCCGTTCCGTCAGGAGCCCCATTCCGTTCCGTCAGGAGCCCCATTCCGTTCCATCAGGAGCCCCATTCCGTTCCATCAGGAGCCCCATTCCGTTCCATCAGGAGCCCCATTCCGTTCCATCAGGAGCCCCATTCCGTTCCATCAGGAGCCCCATTCCGTTGCATCAGGAGCCCCATTCCGTTGCATCAGGAGCCCCATTCCGTTGCATCAGGAGCCCCATTCCGTTGCATCAGGAGCCCCATTCCGCCCCATTCCGTGGCATCAGGAGCCCCATTCCGTGGCATCAGGAGCCCCATTCCGTTGCATCAGGAGCCCCATTCCGTTGCATCAGGAGCCCCATTCCGCCCCATTCCGTTGCATCAGGAGCCCCATTCCGCCCCATTCCGTTGCATCAGGAGCCCCATTCCGTTGCATCAGGAGCCCCATTCAGCCCCATTCCGTTGCATCAGGAGCCCCATTCCGTTGCATCAGGAGCCCCATTCCGTTGCATCAGGAGCCCCATTCCGTTGCATCAGGAGCCCCATTCCGTTGCATCAGGAGCCCCATTCCGCCCCATTCCGTTGCATCAGGAGCCCCATTCCGCCCCATTCCGTTGCATCAGGAGCCCCATTCCGTTCCATCAGGAGCCCCATTCCGTTCCATCAGGAGCCCCATTCCGTTCCATCAGGAGCCCCATTCCGTTCCATCAGGAGCCCCATTCCGTTCCATCAGGAGCCCCATTCCGTTCCATCAGGAGCCCCATTCCGCCCCATTCCGTTGCATCAGGAGCCCCATTCCGTTGCATCAGGAGCCCCATTCCGTTGCATCAGGAGCCCCATTCCGTTGCATCAGGAGCCCCATTCCGTTCCATCAGGAGCCCCATTCCGTTCCATCAGGAGCCCCATTCCGTTCCATCAGGAGCCCCATTCCGTTCCATCAGGAGCCCCATTCCGTTCCATCAGGAGCCCCATTCCGTTGCATCAGGAGCCCCATTCCGTTGCATCAGGAGCCCCATTCCGTTGCATCAGGAGCCCCATTCCGTTGCATCAGGAGCCCCATTCCGTTGCATCAGGAGCCCCATTCCGTTGCATCAGGAGCCCCATTCCGTTCCATCAGGAGCCCCATTCCGTTCCATCAGGAGCCCCATTCCGTTCCATCAGGAGCCCCATTCCGCCCCGTTCCGTTGCATCAGGAGCCCCGTTCCGTTGCATCAGGAGCCCCGTTCCGTTGCATCAGGAGCCCCGTTCCGTTGCATCAGGAGCCCCGTTCCGTTGCATCAGGAGCCCCGTTCCGTTGCATCAGGAGCCCCATTCCGCCCCATTCCGTTGCATCAGGAGCCCCATTCCGCCCCATTCCGTTGCATCAGGAGCCCCATTCCGTTGCATCAGGAGCCCCATTCCGCCCCATTCCGTGGCATCAGGAGCCCCATTCCGTGGCATCAGGAGCCCCATTCCGTGGCATCAGGAGCCCCATTCCGTTGCATCAGGAGCCCCATTCCGTTGCATCAGGAGCCCCATTCCGCCCCATTCCGTTGCATCAGGAGCCCCATTCCGTTGCATCAGGAGCCCCATTCAGCCCCATTCCGTTGCATCAGGAGCCCCATTCAGCCCCATTCCGTTGCATCAGGAGCCCCATTCCGTTGCATCAGGAGCCCCATTCCGTTGCATCAGGAGCCCCATTCCGTTGCATCAGGAGCCCCATTCCGTTGCATCAGGAGCCCCATTCCGCCCCATTCCGTTGCATCAGGAGCCCCATTCCGCCCCATTCCGTTGCATCAGGAGCCCCATTCTGTTGCATCAGGAGCCCCATTCCGTTGCATCAGGAGCCCCATTCCGTTGCATCAGGAGCCCCATTCCGTTGCATCAGGAGCCCCATTCCGTTGCATCAGGAGCCCCATTCCGTTGCATCAGGAGCCCCATTCCGTTGCATCAGGAGCCCCATTCCGTTGCATCAGGAGCCCCATTCCGTTGCATCAGGAGCCCCATTCCGTTGCATCAGGAGCCCCATTCCGTTCCATCAGGAGCCCCATTCCGTTCCATCAGGAGCCCCATTCCGTTCCATCAGGAGCCCCATTCCGTTCCATCAGGAGCCCCGTTCCGTTCCATCAGGAGCCCCGTTCCGTTCCATCAGGAGCCCCGTTCCGTTCCATCAGGAGCCCCATTCCGTTCCATCAGGAGCCCCATTCCGTTGCATCAGGAGCCCCATTCCGTTGCATCAGGAGCCCCATTCCGTTGCATCAGGAGCCCCATTCCGTTGCATCAGGAGCCCCATTCCGTTGCATCAGGAGCCCCATTCCGTTGCATCAGGAGCCCCATTCCGTTCCATCAGGAGCCCCATTCCGTTCCATCAGGAGCCCCATTCCGTTCCATCAGGAGCCCCATTCCGTTCCATCAGGAGCCCCATTCCGTTCCATCAGGAGCCCCATTCCGTTCCATCAGGAGCCCCATTCCGTTCCATCAGGAGCCCCATTCCGTTCCATCAGGAGCCCCATTCCGTTCCATCAGGAGCCCCATTCCGTTCCATCAGGAGCCCCATTCCGTTCCATCAGGAGCCCCATTCCGCCCCATTCCATTGCATCAGGAGCCCCATTCCGTTCCATCAGGAGCCCCATTCCGTTCCATCAGGAGCCCCATTCCGTTCCATCAGGAGCCCCATTCCGTTCCATCAGGAGCCCCATTCCGTTGCATCAGGAGCCCCATTCCGTTACATCAGGAGCCCCATTCCGTTGCATCAGGAGCCCCATTCCGTTGCATCAGGAGCCCCATTCCGTTGCATCAGGAGCCCCATTCCGTTGCATCAGGAGCCCCATTCCGTTGCATCAGGAGCCCCATTCCGTTGCATCAGGAGCCCCATTCCGTTGCATCAGGAGCCCCATTCCGTTGCATCAGGAGCCCCATTCCGTTGCATCAGGAGCCCCATTCCGTTGCATCAGGAGCCCCATTCCGTTCCGTCAGGAGCCCCATTCCGTTCCGTCAGGAGCCCCATTCCGTTCCATCAGGAGCCCCATTCCGTTCCATCAGGAGCCCCATTCCGTTCCATCAGGAGCCCCATTCCGTTCCATCAGGAGCCCCATTCCGTTCCATCAGGAGCCCCATTCCGTTCCATCAGGAGCCCCGTTCCGTTCCATCAGGAGCCCCGTTCCGTTCCATCAGGAGCCCCGTTCCGTTCCATCAGGAGCCCCGTTCCGTTCCATCAGGAGCCCCGTTCCGTTCCATCAGGAGCCCCGTTCCGTTCCATCAGGAGCCCCGTTCCGTTCCATCAGGAGCCCCGTTCCGTTCCATCAGGAGCCCCGTTCCGTTCCATCAGGAGCCCCGTTCCGTTCCATCAGGAGCCCCGTTCCGTTCCATCAGGAGCCCCGTTCCGTTCCATCAGGAGCCCCGTTCCGTTGCATCAGGAGCCCCGTTCCGTTGCATCAGGAGCCCCGTTCCGTTGCATCAGGAGCCCCATTCCGTTCCATCAGGAGCCCCATTCCGTTCCATCAGGAGCCCCATTCCGTTCCATCAGGAGCCCCATTCCGTTCCATCAGGAGCCCCATTCCGTTCCATCAGGAGCCCCATTCCGTTCCATCAGGAGCCCCATTCCGTTCCATCAGGAGCCCCATTCCGTTCCATCAGGAGCCCCATTCCGTTCCATCAGGAGCCCCATTCCGTTCCATCAGGAGCCCCATTCCGCCCCATTCCGTTGCATCAGGAGCCCCGTTCCGTTGCATCAGGAGCCCCGTTCCGTTGCATCAGGAGCCCCGTTCCGTTGCATCAGGAGCCCCATTCCGTTGCATCAGGAGCCCCATTCCGTTGCATCAGGAGCCCCATTCCGTTGCATCAGGAGCCCCATTCCGTTCCATCAGGAGCCCCATTCCGTTCCATCAGGAGCCCCATTCCGTTCCATCAGGAGCCCCATTCCGTTCCATCAGGAGCCCCATTCCGCCCCATTCCGTTGCATCAGGAGCCCCGTTCCGTTGCATCAGGAGCCCCATTCCGTTCCGTCAGGAGCCCCATTCCGTTCCGTCAGGAGCCCCATTCCGTTCCGTCAGGAGCCCCATTCCGTTCCATCAGGAGCCCCATTCCGTTCCATCAGGAGCCCCATTCCGTTCCATCAGGAGCCCCATTCCGTTCCATCAGGAGCCCCATTCCGTTCCATCAGGAGCCCCATTCCGTTCCATCAGGAGCCCCATTCCGTTCCATCAGGAGCCCCATTCCGTTCCATCAGGAGCCCCATTCCGTTCCATCAGGAGCCCCATTCCGTTCCATCAGGAGCCCCATTCCGTTCCATCAGGAGCCCCATTCCGCCCCATTCCGTTGCATCAGGAGCCCCGTTCCGTTGCATCAGGAGCCCCGTTCCGTTCCATCAGGAGCCCCATTCCGTTCCATCAGGAGCCCCATTCCGTTCCATCAGGAGCCCCATTCCGTTCCATCAGGAGCCCCATTCCGTTCCATCAGGAGCCCCATTCCGTTGCATCAGGAGCCCCATTCGTTACATCAGGAGCCCCATTCCGTTACATCAGGAGCCCCATTCCGTTGCATCAGGAGCCCCATTCCGTTGCATCAGGAGCCCCATTCCGTTGCATCAGGAGCCCCATTCCGTTGCATCAGGAGCCCCATTCCGTTGCATCAGGAGCCCCATTCCGTTGCATCAGGAGCCCCATTCCGTTGCATCAGGAGCCCCATTCCGTTGCATCAGGAGCCCCATTCCGTTGCATCAGGAGCCCCATTCCGTTGCATCAGGAGCCCCATTCCATTGCATCAGGAGCCCCATTCCGTTGCATCAGGAGCCCCATTCCGTTGCATCAGGAGCCCCATTCCGTTGCATCAGGAGCCCCATTCCGTTGCATCAGGAGCCCCATTCCGTTGCATCAGGAGCCCCATTCCGTTGCATCAGGAGCCCCATTCCGTTCCATCAGGAGCCCCATTCCGTTCCATCAGGAGCCCCATTCCGTTCCATCAGGAGCCCCATTCCGTTCCATCAGGAGCCCCATTCCGCCCCATTCCGTTGCATCAGGAGCCCCGTTCCGTTGCATCAGGAGCCCCGTTCCGTTCCATCAGGAGCCCCATTCCGTTCCATCAGGAGCCCCATTCCGTTCCATCAGGAGCCCCATTCCGTTCCATCAGGAGCCCCATTCCGTTCCATCAGGAGCCCCATTCCGTTGCATCAGGAGCCCCATTCCGTTGCATCAGGAGCCCCATTCCGTTGCATCAGGAGCCCCATTCCGTTGCATCAGGAGCCCCATTCCGTTGCATCAGGAGCCCCATTCCGTTGCATCAGGAGCCCCATTCCGTTGCATCAGGAGCCCCATTCCGTTGCATCAGGAGCCCCATTCCGTTGCATCAGGAGCCCCATTCCGTTGCATCAGGAGCCCCATTCCGTTGCATCAGGAGCCCCATTCCGTTGCATCAGGAGCCCCATTCCGTTGCATCAGGAGCCCCATTCCGTTGCATCAGGAGCCCCATTCCGTTGCATCAGGAGCCCCATTCCGTTCCATCAGGAGCCCCATTCCGTTCCATCAGGAGCCCCATTCCGCCCCATTCCGTTGCATCAGGAGCCCCGTTCCGTTGCATCAGGAGCCCCGTTCCGTTGCATCAGGAGCCCCGTTCCGTTGCATCAGGAGCCCCGTTCCGTTGCATCAGGAGCCCCGTTCCGTTCCATCAGGAGCCCCATTCCGTTCCATCAGGAGCCCCATTCCGTTCCATCAGGAGCCCCATTCCGTTCCATCAGGAGCCCCATTCCGCCCCATTCCGTTGCATCAGGAGCCCCGTTCCGTTGCATCAGGAGCCCCGTTCCGTTCCATCAGGAGCCCCGTTCCGTTCCATCAGGAGCCCCGTTCCGTTCCATCAGGAGCCCCATTCCGTTCCATCAGGAGCCCCATTCCGTTCCATCAGGAGCCCCATTCCGTTCCATCAGGAGCCCCATTCCGCCCCATTCCGTTGCATCAGGAGCCCCGTTCCGTTGCATCAGGAGCCCCGTTCCGTTGCATCAGGAGCCCCGTTCCGTTGCATCAGGAGCCCCGTTCCGTTCCGTCAGGAGCCCCGTTCCGTTCCGTCAGGAGCCCCATTCCGTTCCGTCAGGAGCCCCATTCCGTTCCATCAGGAGCCCCATTCCGTTCCATCAGGAGCCCCATTCCGTTCCATCAGGAGCCCCATTCCGTTCCATCAGGAGCCCCATTCCGTTCCATCAGGAGCCCCATTCCGTTCCATCAGGAGCCCCATTCCGTTCCATCAGGAGCCCCATTCCGTTCCATCAGGAGCCCCATTCCGTTCCATCAGGAGCCCCATTCCGTTCCATCAGGAGCCCCATTCCGTTCCATCAGGAGCCCCATTCCGTTCCATCAGGAGCCCCATTCCGTTCCATCAGGAGCCCCATTCCGTTCCATCAGGAGCCCCATTCCGTTCCATCAGGAGCCCCATTCCGCCCCATTCCGTTGCATCAGGAGCCCCGTTCCGTTGCATCAGGAGCCCCGTTCCGTTGCATCAGGAGCCCCATTCCGTTCCGTCAGGAGCCCCATTCCGTTCCGTCAGGAGCCCCATTCCGTTCCGTCAGGAGCCCCATTCCGTTCCATCAGGAGCCCCATTCCGTTCCATCAGGAGCCCCATTCCGTTCCATCAGGAGCCCCATTCCGTTCCATCAGGAGCCCCATTCCGTTCCATCAGGAGCCCCATTCCGTTCCATCAGGAGCCCCATTCCGTTCCATCAGGAGCCCCATTCCGCCCCATTCCGTTGCATCAGGAGCCCCGTTCCGTTGCATCAGGAGCCCCGTTCCGTTGCATCAGGAGCCCCATTCCGTTCCATCAGGAGCCCCATTCCGTTCCATCAGGAGCCCCATTCCGTTCCATCAGGAGCCCCATTCCGTTCCATCAGGAGCCCCATTCCGTTCCATCAGGAGCCCCATTCCGTTCCATCAGGAGCCCCATTCCGTTCCATCAGGAGCCCCATTCCGTTCCATCAGGAGCCCCATTCCGTTCCATCAGGAGCCCCATTCCGTTCCATCAGGAGCCCCATTCCGTTGCATAAGGAGCCCCATTCCGTTGCATCAGGAGCCCCGTTCCGTTGCATCAGGAGCCCCATTCCGTTCCATCAGGAGCCCCATTCCGTTCCATCAGGAGCCCCATTCCGTTCCATCAGGAGCCCCATTCCGTTCCATCAGGAGCCCCATTCCGTTCCATCAGGAGCCCCATTCCGTTGCATAAGGAGCCCCATTCCGTTGCATCAGGAGCCCCATTCCGTTGCATCAGGAGCCCCATTCCGCCCCATTCCGTTGCATCAGGAGCCCCATTCCGCCCCATTCCGTTGCATCAGGAGCCCCATTCCGTTGCATCAGGAGCCCCATTCCGCCCATTCCGTGGCATCAGGAGCCCCATTCCGTGGCATCAGGAGCCCCATTCCGTGGCATCAGGAGCCCCATTCCGTTGCATCAGGAGCCCCATTCCGTTGCATCAGGAGCCCCATTCCGCCCCATTCCGTTGCATCAGGAGCCCCATTCCGCCCCATTCCGTTGCATCAGGAGCCCCATTCCGTTGCATCAGGAGCCCCATTCAGCCCCATTCCGTTGCATCAGGAGCCCCATTCCGTTGCATCAGGAGCCCCATTCCGTTGCATCAGGAGCCCCATTCCGTTGCATCAGGAGCCCCATTCCGTTGCATCAGGAGCCCCATTCCGTTGCATCAGGAGCCCCATTCCGCCCCATTCCGTTGCATCAGGAGCCCCATTCCGTTGCATCAGGAGCCCCATTCCGCCCCATTCCGTTGCATCAGGAGCCCCATTCCGTTCCATCAGGAGCCCCATTCCGTTCCATCAGGAGCCCCATTCCGTTCCATCAGGAGCCCCATTCCGTTCCATCAGGAGCCCCATTCCGTTCCATCAGGAGCCCCATTCCGCCCCATTCCGTTGCATCAGGAGCCCCATTCCGTTGCATCAGGAGCCCCATTCCGTTGCATCAGGAGCCCCATTCCGTTGCATCAGGAGCCCCATTCCGTTGCATCAGGAGCCCCATTCCGTTGCATCAGGAGCCCCATTCCGTTCCATCAGGAGCCCCATTCCGTTCCATCAGGAGCCCCATTCCGTTCCATCAGGAGCCCCATTCCGTTGCATCAGGAGCCCCATTCCGTTGCATCAGGAGCCCCATTCCGTTGCATCAGGAGCCCCATTCCGTTGCATCAGGAGCCCCATTCCGTTGCATCAGGAGCCCCATTCCGTTGCATCAGGAGCCCCATTCCGTTGCATCAGGAGCCCCATTCCGTTGCATCAGGAGCCCCATTCCGTTGCATCAGGAGCCCCATTCCGTTGCATCAGGAGCCCCATTCCGTTCCATCAGGAGCCCCATTCCGTTCCATCAGGAGCCCCATTCCGTTCCATCAGGAGCCCCATTCCGCCCCGTTCCGTTGCATCAGGAGCCCCGTTCCGTTGCATCAGGAGCCCCGTTCCGTTGCATCAGGAGCCCCGTTCCGTTGCATCAGGAGCCCCGTTCCGTTGCATCAGGAGCCCCGTTCCGTTGCATCAGGAGCCCCGTTCCGTTGCATCAGGAGCCCCGTTCCGTTGCATCAGGAGCCCCGTTCCGTTGCATCAGGAGCCCCGTTCCGCCCCATTCCGTTGCATCAGGAGCCCCATTCCGCCCCATTCCGTTGCATCAGGAGCCCCATTCCGTTGCATCAGGAGCCCCATTCCGCCCCATTCCGTGGCATCAGGAGCCCCATTCCGTGGCATCAGGAGCCCCATTCCGTGGCATCAGGAGCCCCATTCCGTTGCATCAGGAGCCCCATTCCGTTGCATCAGGAGCCCCATTCCGCCCCATTCCGTTGCATCAGGAGCCCCATTCCGCCCCATTCCGTTGCATCAGGAGCCCCATTCCGTTGCATCAGGAGCCCCATTCAGCCCCATTCCGTTGCATCAGGAGCCCCATTCCGTTGCATCAGGAGCCCCATTCCGTTGCATCAGGAGCCCCATTCCGTTGCATCAGGAGCCCCATTCCGTTGCATCAGGAGCCCCATTCCGTTGCATCAGGAGCCCCATTCCGCCCCATTCCGTTGCATCAGGAGCCCCATTCCGCCCCATTCCGTTGCATCAGGAGCCCCCATTCCGTTGCATCAGGAGCCCCATTCCGTTGCATCAGGAGCCCCATTCCGTTGCATCAGGAGCCCCATTCCGTTGCATCAGGAGCCCCATTCCGCCCCATTCCGTTGCATCAGGAGCCCCATTCCGTTGCATCAGGAGCCCCATTCCGCCCCATTCCGTTGCATCAGGAGCCCCATTCCGTGGCATCAGGAGCCCCATTCCGTGGCATCAGGAGCCCCATTCCGTGGCATCAGGAGCCCCATTCCGTTGCATCAGGAGCCCCATTCCGTTGCATCAGGAGCCCCATTCCGCCCCATTCCGTTGCATCAGGAGCCCCATTCCGCCCCATTCCGTTGCATCAGGAGCCCCATTCCGCCCCATTCCGTTGCGTCAGGAGCCCCATTCCGTTGCGTCAGGAGCCCCATTCCGTTGCGTCAGGAGCCCCATTCCGTTGCGTCAGGAGCCCCATTCCGTTGCATCAGGAGCCCCATTTCGTTGCATCAGGAGCCCCATTCCGTTGCATCAGGAGCCCCATTCCGCCCCATTCCGTTGCATCAGGAGCCCCATTCCGCCCCATTCCGTTGCATCAGGAGCCCCATTCCGTTGCATCAGGAGCCCCATTCCGCCCCATTCCGTTGCATCAGGAGCCCCATTCCGCCCCATTCCGTTGCATCAGGAGCCCCATTCCGTTGCATCAGGAGCCCCATTCCGTTGCATCAGGAGCCCCATTCCGCCCCATTCCGTTGCATCAGGAGCCCCATTCCGCCCCATTCCGTTGCATCAGGAGCCCCATTCCGTTGCATCAGGAGCCCCATTCCGTTGCATCAGGAGCCCCATTCCGCCCCATTCCGTTGCATCAGGAGCCCCATTCCGTTGCATCAGGAGCCCCATTCCGTTGCATCAGGAGCCCCATTCCGCCCCATTCCGTTGCATCAGGAGCCCCATTCCGCCCCATTCCGTTGCATCAGGAGCCCCATTCCGTTGCATCAGGAGCCCCATTCCGTTGCATCAGGAGCCCCATTCCGCCCCATTCCGTTGCATCAGGAGCCCCATTCCGTTGCATCAGGAGCCCCATTCCGTTGCATCAGGAGCCCCATTCCGTTGCATCAGGAGCCCCATTCCGCCCCATTCCGTTGCATCAGGAGCCCCATTCCGCCCCATTCCGTTGCATCAGGAGCCCCATTCCGTTGCATCAGGAGCCCCATTCCGTTGCATCAGGAGCCCCATTCCGCCCCATTCCGTTGCATCAGGAGCCCCATTCCGTTGCATCAGGAGCCCCATTCCGTTGCATCAGGAGCCCCATTCCGTTGCATCAGGAGCCCCATTCCGTTGCATCAGGAGCCCCATTCCGTTGCATCAGGAGCCCCATTCCGTTGCATCAGGAGCCCCATTCCGTTGCATCAGGAGCCCCATTCCGCCCCATTCCGTTGCATCAGGAGCCCCATTCCGCCCCATTCCGTTGCATCAGGAGCCCCATTCCGTTGCATCAGGAGCCCCATTCCGTTGCATCAGGAGCCCCATTCCGTTGCATCAGGAGCCCCATTCCGCCCCATTCCGTTGCATCAGGAGCCCCATTCCGCCCCATTCCGTTGCATCAGGAGCCCCATTCCGCCCCATTCCGTTGCATCAGGAGCCCCATTCCGTTGCATCAGGAGCCCCATTCCCGTTGCATCAGGAGCCCCATTCCGTTGCATCAGGAGCCCCATTCCGTTGCATCAGGAGCCCCATTCCGTTGCATCAGGAGCCCCATTCCGTTGCATCAGGAGCCCCATTCCGTTGCATCAGGAGCCCCATTCCGTTGCATCAGGAGCCCCATTCCGTTGCATCAGGAGCCCCATTCCGTTGCATCAGGAGCCCCATTCCGTTGCATCAGGAGCCCCATTCCGTTGCATCAGGAGCCCCATTCCGTTGCATCAGGAGCCCCATTCCGCCCCATTCCGTTGCATCAGGAGCCCCATTCCGTTGCATCAGGAGCCCCATTCCGCCCCATTCCGTTGCATCAGGAGCCCCATTCCGCCCCATTCCGTTGCATGAGGAGCCCCATTCCGCCCCATTCCGTTGCATGAGGAGCCCCATTCCGTTGCATCAGGAGCCCCATTCCGTTGCATCAGGAGCCCCATTCCGTTGCATCAGGAGCCCCATTCCGCCCCATTCCGTTGCATCAGGAGCCCCATTCCGCCCCATTCCGTTGCATCAGGAGCCCCATTCCGTTGCATCAGGAGCCCCATTCCGTTGCATCAGGAGCCCCATTCCGCCCCATTCCGTTGCATCAGGAGCCCCATTCCGCCCCATTCCGTTGCATCAGGAGCCCCATTCCGTTGCATCAGGAGCCCCATTCCGTTGCATCAGGAGCCCCATTCCGTTGCATCAGGAGCCCCATTCCGTTGCATCAGGAGCCCCATTCCGTTGCATCAGGAGCCCCATTCCGCGGTCCCCATTCCGTTGCATCAGGAGCCCCATTCCGTTGCATCAGGAGCCCCATTCCGTTGCATCAGGAGCCCCATTCCGTTGCATCAGGAGCCCCATTCCGTTGCATCAGGAGCCCCATTCCGTTGCATCAGGAGCCCCATTCCGTTGCATCAGGAGCCCCATTCCGCCCCATTCCGTTGCATCAGGAGCCCCCATTCCGCCCCATTCCGTTGCATCAGGAGCCCCATTCCGCCCCATTCCGTTGCATCAGGAGCCCCATTCCGTTGCATCAGGAGCCCCCATTCCGTTGCATCAGGAGCCCCATTCCGCCCCATTCCGTTGCATCAGGAGCCCCATTCCGCCCCATTCCGTTGCATCAGGAGCCCCATTCCGCCCCATTCCGTTGCATCAGGAGCCCCATTCCGTTGCATCAGGAGCCCCATTCCGCCCCATTCCGTTGCATCAGGAGCCCCATTCCGTTGCATCAGGAGCCCCATTCCGCCCCATTCCGTGGCATCAGGAGCCCCATTCCGTTGCATCAGGAGCCCCATTCCGTTGCATCAGGAGCCCCATTCCGTTGCATCAGGAGCCCCATTCCGCCCCATTCCGTTGCATCAGGAGCCCCATTCCGCCCCATTCCGTTGCATCCAGGAGCCCCATTCCGCCCCATTCCGTTGCATCAGGAGCCCCATTCCGTTGCCATCAGGAGCCCCATTCCGCCCCATTCCGTTCCATCAGGAGCCCCATTCCGTTCCATCAGGAGCCCCATTCCGTTCCATCAGGAGCCCCATTCCGTTCCATCAGGAGCCCATTCCGCCCCATTCCCGTTGCATCAGGAGCCCCATTCCGTTGCATCAGGAGCCCCATTCCGCCCCATTCCGTTGCATCAGGAGCCCCATTCCGTTCCATCAGGAGCCCCATTCCGTTCCATCAGGAGCCCCATTCCGTTCCATCAGGAGCCCCATTCCGTTCCATCAGGAGCCCCATTCCGTTCCATCAGGAGCCCCATTCCGTTCCATCAGGAGCCCCATTCCGCCCCATTCCGTTGCATCAGGAGCCCCATTCCGTTGCATCAGGAGCCCCATTTCGCCCCATTCCGTTGCATCAGGAGCCCCATTCCGTTCCATCAGGAGCCCATTCCGCCCATTCCGTTGCATCAGGAGCCCCCTTCGCCCCATTCCGTTGCATCAGGAGCCCCATTCCGTTGCCATCAGGAGCCCCATTCCGTTGCATCAGGAGCCCCATTCCGTTGCATCAGGAGCCCCATTCCGCCCCATTCCGTTGCATCAGGAGCCCATTCCCCGCCCATCCGTTGCATCAGGAGCCCCATTCCGCGTTGCATCAGGAGCCCCATTCCGTTGCATCAGGAGCCCCATTCCGTTGCATTAGGAGCCCCATTCCGTTGCATCAGGAGCCCCATTCCGCCCCATTCCGTTGCATCAGGAGCCCCATCCGCCCCTTCCGTTGCATCAGGAGCCCCATTCCGCCCCATTCCGTTGCATCAGGAGCCCCATTCGTTGCTGCACAGGGCCCCATTCCGTTGCATCAGGAGCCCCCATTCCGTTGCATCAGGAGCCCCATTCCGTTGCATCAGGAGCCCCATTCGCCCCATTCGGTTGCATCAGGAGCCCCATTCCGCCCCATTCCGTTGCATCAGGAGCCCCATTCCGCCCCATTCCGTTGCATCAGGAGCCCCATTCCGTTGCATCAGGAGCCCCATTCCGTTGCATCAGGAGCCCCATTCCCCCCCCCCATTCCGCCCCATTCCGTTGCATCAGGAGCCCCATTCCGCCCCATTCCGTTGCATCAGGAGCCCTCATTCCGTTGCATCAGGAGCCCCATTCCGCCCATTCCGTTGCATCAGGAGCCCCCATTCCGCCCCATTCCGTTGCATCAGGAGCCCCATTCCGCCCCATTCCGTTGCATCAGGAGCCTCCATTCCGTTGCATCAGGAGCCCCATTCCTTGCATCAGGAGCCCCATTCCGTTGCATCAGGAGCCCCATTCCGCCCCCATTCCGTTGCATCAGGAGCCCCATTCCGCCCCATTCCGTTGCATCAGGAGCCCCATTCCGCCCCATTCCGTTGCATCAGGAGCCCCATTCCGCCCCATTCCGTTGCATCAGGAGCCCCGTTCCGTTGCATCAGGAGCCCCATACTCATGCATCAGGAGCCCCCATTCCGCCCCATTCCGTTGCATCAGGAGCCCCCCCCATCAGGAAGCCCCGTTCCGTTGCATCAGGAGCCAGCCCCATTCCGCCCCATTCCGTTGCATCAGGAGCCCCATTCCGCCCCATTCCGTTGCATCAGGAGCCCCGTTCCGTTGCATCAGGAGCCCCGTTCCGTTGCATCAGGAGCCCCGTTCCGTTGCATCAGGAGCCCCGTTCCGTTGCATCAGGAGCCCCGTTCCGTTGCATCAGGAGCCCCGTTCCGTTGCATCAGGAGCCCCGTTCCGTTGCATCAGGAGCCCCATTCCGCCCCATTCCGTTGCATCAGGAGCCCCATTCCGTTGCATCAGGAGCCCCATTCCGCCCCATTCCGTTGCATCAGGAGCCCCATTCCGTTGCATCAGGAGCCCCATTCCGTTGCATCAGGAGCCCCATTCCGCCCCATTCCGTGGCATCAGGAGCCCCATTCCGTGGCATCAGGAGCCCCATTCCGTTGCATCAGGAGCCCCATTCCGTTGCATCAGGAGCCCCATTCCGTTGCATCAGGAGCCCCATTCCGTTGCATCAGGAGCCCCATTCCGCCCCATTCCGTTGCATCAGGAGCCCCATTCCGTTGCATCAGGAGCCCCATTCCGCCCCATTCCGTTGCATCAGGAGCCCCATTCCGTTGCATCAGGAGCCCCATTCCGTTGCATCAGGAGCCCCATTCCGTTGCATCAGGAGCCCCATTCCGTTGCATCAGGAGCCCCATTCCGTTGCATCCAGGAGCCCCATTCCGTTGCATCAGGAGCCCCATTCCGCCCCATTCCGTTGCATCAGGAGCCCCATTCCGCCCCATTCCGTTGCATCAGGAGCCCCATTCCGTTGCATCAGGAGCCCCATTCCGTGCATCAGGAGCCCCATTCCGTTGCATCAGGAGCCCCATTCCGTTGCATCAGGAGCCCCATTCCGTTGCATCAGGAGCCCCATTCCGTTGCATCAGGAGCCCCATTCCGTTGCATCAGGAGCCCCATTCCGTTGCATCAGGAGCCCCATTCCGTTGCATCAGGAGCCCCATTCCGTTGCATCAGGAGCCCCATTCCGTTGCATCAGGAGCCCCATTCCGTTGCATCAGGAGCCCCATTCCGTTGCATCAGGAGCCCCATTCCGTTGCATCAGGAGCCCCATTCGTTGCATCAGGAGCCCCATTCCGTTGCATCAGGAGCCCCATTCCGTTGCATCAGGAGCCCCATTCCGTTGCATCAGGAGCCCCATTCCGTTGCATCAGGAGCCCCATTCCGTTGCATCAGGAGCCCCATTCCGTTGCATCAGGAGCCCCATTCCGTTGCATCAGGAGCCCCATTCCGTTGCATCAGGAGCCCCATTCCGTTGCATCAGGAGCCCCATTCCGTTGCATCAGGAGCCCATTCCGTTGCATCAGGAGCCCCATTCGTTGCCAGGAGCCCCATTCCGTTGCATCAGGAGCCCCATTCGTTGCATCAGGAGCCCCATTCCGTTCCATCAGGAGCCCCATTCCGTTGCATCAGGACCCCATTCCGTTGCATCAGGAGGCCCCATTCCGCCCCATTCCGTTGCATCAGGAGCCCCATTCCGTTGCATCAGGAGCCCCATTCCGCCCCATTCCGTTGCATCAGGAGCCCCATTCCGTTGCATCAGGAGCCCCATTCCGCCCCATTCCGTGGCATCAGGAGCCCCATTCCGTGGCATCAGGAGCCCCATTCCGTGGCATCAGGAGCCCCATTCCGTTGCATCAGGAGCCCCCATTCCGCCCATTCCGTTGCATCAGGAGCCCCATTCCGCCCCATTCCGTTGCATCAGGAGCCCCATTCCGCCCCATTCCGTTGCATCAGGAGCCCCATTCCGTTGCATCAGGAGCCCCATTCCGTTGCATCAGGAGCCCCATTCCGTTGCATCAGGAGCCCCATTTCCGCCCCATTCCGTTGCATCAGGAGCCCCATTCCGTTACATCAGGAGCCCCATTCCGTTGCATCAGGAGCCCCATTCCGCCCCATTCCGTTGCATCAGGAGCCCCATTCCGTTGCATCAGGAGCCCCATTCCGTTGCATCAGGAGCCCCATTCCGCCCCCATTCCGTTGCATCAGGAGCCCCATTCCGCCCCATTCCGTTGCATCAGGAGCCCCATTCCGCCCCATTCCGTTGCATCAGGAGCCCCATTCCGCCCCATTCCGTTGCATCAGGAGCCCCATTCCGCCCCATTCCGTTGCATCAGGAGCCCCATTCCGCCCCATTCCGTTGCATCAGGAGCCCCATTCCGTTGCATCAGGAGCCCCATTCCGTTGCATCAGGAGCCCCATTCCGTTGCATCAGGAGCCCCATTCCGTTGCATCAGGAGCCCCATTCCGCCCCATTCCGTTGCATCAGGAGCCCCATTCCGCCCCATTCCGTTGCATCAGGAGCCCCATTCCGTTGCATCAGGAGCCCCATTCCGTTGCATCAGGAGCCCCATTCCGTTGCATCAGGAGCCCCATTCCGTTGCATCAGGAGCCCCATTCCGTTGCATCAGGAGCCCCATTCCGCCCCATTCCGTTGCATCAGGAGCCCCATTCCGCCCCATTCCGTTGCATCAGGAGCCCCATTCCGTTGCATCAGGAGCCCCATTCCGTTGCATCAGGAGCCCCATTCCGTTGCATCAGGAGCCCCATTCCGTTGCATCAGGAGCCCCATTCCGCCCCATTCCGTTGCATCAGGAGCCCCATTCCGTTGCATCAGGAGCCCCATTCCGTTGCATCAGGAGCCCCATTCCGTTGCATCAGGAGCCCCATTCCGTTGCATCAGGAGCCCCATTCCGTTGCATCAGGAGCCCCATTCCGCCCCATTCCGTTGCATCAGGAGCCCCATTCCGCCCCATTCCGTTGCATCAGGAGCCCCATTCCGTTGCATCAGGAGCCCCATTCCGTTGCATCAGGTGCCCCATTCCGTTGCATCAGGAGCCCCATTCCGTTGCATCAGGAGCCCCATTCCGCCCCATTCCGTTGCATCAGGAGCCCCATTCCGCCCCATTCCGTTGCATCAGGAGCCCCATTCCGCCCCATTCCGTTGCATCAGGAGCCCCATTCCGTTGCATCAGGAGCCCCATTCCGCCCCATTCCGTTGCATCAGGAGCCCCATTCCGCCCCATTCCGTGGCATCAGGAGCCCCATTCCGTGGCATCAGGAGCCCCATTCCGTTGCATCAGGAGCCCCATTCCGTTGCATCAGGAGCCCCATTCCGCCCCATTCCGTTGCATCAGGAGCCCCATTCCGCCCCATTCCGTTGCATCAGGAGCCCCATTCCGCCCCATTCCGTTGCATCAGGAGCCCCATTCCGTTGCATCAGGAGCCCCATTCAGCCCCATTCCGTTGCATCAGGAGCCCCATTCCGTTGCATCAGGAGCCCCATTCCGTTGCATCAGGAGCCCCATTCCGTTGCATCAGGAGCCCCATTCCGTTGCATCAGGAGCCCCATTCCGTTGCATCAGGAGCCCCATTCCGTTGCATCAGGAGCCCCATTCCGTTGCATCAGGAGCCCCATTCCGTTGCATCAGGAGCCCCATTCCGTTGCATCAGGAGCCCCATTCCGTTGCATCAGGAGCCCCATTCCGTTGCATCAGGAGCCCCATTCCGTTGCATCAGGAGCCCCATTCCGTTGCATCAGGAGCCCCATTCCGTTGCATCAGGAGCCCCATTCCGTTGCATCAGGAGCCCCATTCCGTTCCATCAGGAGCCCCATTCCGTTCCATCAGGAGCCCCATTCAGCCCCATTCCGTTGCATCAGGAGCCCCATTCCGTTGCATCAGGAGCCCCATTCCGTTGCATCAGGAGCCCCATTCCGTTGCATCAGGAGCCCCATTCCGTTGCATCAGGAGCCCCATTCCGCCCCATTCCGTTGCATCAGGAGCCCCATTCCGTTGCATCAGGAGCCCCATTCCGCCCCATTCCGTTGCATCAGGAGCCCCATTCCGCCCCATTCCGTGGCATCAGGAGCCCCATTCCGTGGCATCAGGAGCCCCATTCCGTTGCATCAGGAGCCCCATTCCGTTGCATCAGGAGCCCCATTCCGTTGCATCAGGAGCCCCATTCCGCCCCATTCCGTTGCATCAGGAGCCCCATTCCGCCCCATTCCGTTGCATCAGGAGCCCCATTCCGTTGCATCAGGAGCCCCATTCCGTTGCATCAGGAGCCCCATTCCGTTGCATCAGGAGCCCCATTCCGCCCCATTCCGTTGCATCAGGAGCCCCATTCCGCCCCATTCCGTTGCATCAGGAGCCCCATTCCGTTGCATCAGGAGCCCCATTCCGTTACATCAGGAGCCCCATTCCGTTGCATCGGGAGCCCCATTCCGCCCCATTCCGTTGCATCAGGAGCCCCATTCCGTTGCATCAGGAGCCCCATTCCGCCCCATTCCGTTGCATCAGGAGCCCCATTCCGCCCCATTCCGTTGCATCAGGAGCCCCATTCCGCCCCATTCCGTTGCATCAGGAGCCCCATTCCGTTGCATCAGGAGCCCCATTCCGCCCCATTCCGTTGCATCAGGAGCCCCATTCCGTTGCATCAGGAGCCCCATTCAGCCCCATTCCGTTGCATCAGGAGCCCCATTCCGTTGCATCAGGAGCCCCATTCAGCCCCATTCCGTGGCATCAGGAGCCCCATTCCGTGGCATCAGGAGCCCTATTCCGTTGCATCAGGAGCCCCATTCCGTTGCATCAGGAGCCCCATTCCGCCCCATTCCGTTGCATCAGGAGCCCCATTCCGCCCCATTCCGTTGCATCAGGAGCCCCATTCCGTTGCATCAGGAGCCCCATTCCGTTGCATCAGGAGCCCCATTCCGTTGCATCAGGAGCCCCATTCCGTTGCATCAGGAGCCCCATTCCGCCCCATTCCGTTGCATCAGGAGCCCCATTCCGCCCCATTCCGTTGCATCAGGAGCCCCATTCCGTTGCATCAGGAGCCCCATTCCGTTGCATCAGGAGCCCCATTCCGTTGCATCAGGAGCCCCATTCCGTTGCATCAGGAGCCCCATTCCGTTGCATCAGGAGCCCCATTCCGTTGCATCAGGAGCCCCATTCCGCCCCATTCCGTTGCATCAGGAGCCCCATTCCGCCCCATTCCGTTGCATCAGGAGCCCCATTCCGTTGCATCAGGAGCCCCATTCCGTTACATCAGGAGCCCCATTCCGTTGCATCAGGAGCCCCATTCCGTTGCATCAGGAGCCCCATTCCGTTGCATCAGGAGCCCCATTCCGTTGCATCAGGAGCCCCATTCCGTTGCATCAGGAGCCCCATTCCGTTGCATCAGGAGCCCCATTCCGTTCCATCAGGAGCCCCATTCCGTTCCATCAGGAGCCCCATTCCGTTCCATCAGGAGCCCCATTCCGCCCCATTCCGTTGCATCAGGAGCCCCATTCCGTTGCATCAGGAGCCCCATTCCGTTGCATCAGGAGCCCCATTCCGTTGCATCAGGAGCCCCATTCCGTTGCATCAGGAGCCCCATTCCGCCCCATTCCGTTGCATCAGGAGCCCCATTCCGTTGCATCAGGAGCCCCATTCCGTTGCATCAGGAGCCCCATTCCGTTGCATCAGGAGCCCCATTCCGCCCCATTCCGTGGCATCAGGAGCCCCATTCCGTGGCATCAGGAGCCCCATTCCGTTGCATCAGGAGCCCCATTCCGTTGCATCAGGAGCCCCATTCCGCCCCATTCCGTTGCATCAGGAGCCCCATTCCGCCCCATTCCGTTGCATCAGGAGCCCCATTCCGCCCCATTCCGTTGCATCAGGAGCCCCATTCCGTTGCATCAGGAGCCCCATTCCGTTGCATCAGGAGCCCCATTCCGTTGCATCAGGAGCCCCATTCCGTTGCATCAGGAGCCCCATTCCGTTGCATCAGGAGCCCCATTCCGTTGCATCAGGAGCCCCATTCCGCCCCATTCCGTTGCATCAGGAGCCCCATTCCGCCCCATTCCGTTGCATCAGGAGCCCCATTCCGCCCCATTCCGTTGCATCAGGAGCCCCATTCCGTTGCATCAGGAGCCCCATTCCGTTGCATCAGGAGCCCCATTCCGTTGCATCAGGAGCCCCATTCCGCCCCATTCCGTTGCATCAGGAGCCCCATTCCGTTGCATCAGGAGCCCCATTCCGTTGCATCAGGAGCCCCATTCCGTGGCATCAGGAGCCCCATTCCGTGGCATCAGGAGCCCCATTCCGTGGCATCAGGAGCCCCATTCCGTTGCATCAGGAGCCCCATTCCGCCCCATTCCGTTGCATCAGGAGCCCCATTCCGTTGCATCAGGAGCCCCATTCCGTTGCATCAGGAGCCCCATTCCGCCCCATTCCGTTGCATCAGGAGCCCCATTCCGTTGCATCAGGAGCCCCATTCCGCCCCATTCCGTTGCATCAGGAGCCCCATTCCGTTGCATCAGGAGCCCCATTCCGTTGCATCAGGAGCCCCATTCCGCCCCATTCCGTTGCATCAGGAGCCCCATTCCGCCCCATTCCGTTGCATCAGGAGCCCCATTCCGTTGCATCAGGAGCCCCATTCCGTTGCATCAGGAGCCCCATTCCGCCCCATTCCGTTGCATCAGGAGCCCCATTCCGTTGCATCAGGAGCCCCATTCCGTTGCATCAGGAGCCCCATTCCGCCCCATTCCGTTGCATCAGGAGCCCCATTCCGCCCCATTCCGTTGCATCAGGAGCCCCATTCCGTTGCATCAGGAGCCCCATTCCGCCCCATTCCGTTGCATCAGGAGCCCCATTCCGCCCCATTCCGTTGCATCAGGAGCCCCATTCCGCCTCATTCCGTTGCATCAGGAGCCCCATTCCGTTGCATCAGGAGCCCCATTCCGTTGCATCAGGAGCCCCATTCCGCCCCATTCCGTTGCATCAGGAGCCCCATTCCGTTGCATCAGGAGCCCCATTCCGCCCCATTCCGTTGCATCAGGAGCCCCATTCCGCCCCATTCCGTTGCATCAGGAGCCCCATTCCGTTGCATCAGGAGCCCCATTCCGCCCCATTCCGTTGCATCAGGAGCCCCATTCCGTTGCATCAGGAGCCCCATTCTGTTGCATCAGGAGCCCCATTCCGCCCCATTCCGTTGCATCAGGAGCCCCATTCCGTTGCATCAGGAGCCCCATTCCGTTGCATCAGGAGCCCCATTCCGCCCCATTCCGTTGCATCAGGAGCCCCATTCCGTTGCATCAGGAGCCCCATTCCGTTGCATCAGGAGCCCCATTCCGCCCCATTCCGTTGCATCAGGAGCCCCATTCCGTTGCATCAGGAGCCCCATTCCGCCCCATTCCGTTGCATCAGGAGCCCCATTCCGCCCCATTCCGTTGCATCAGGAGCCCCATTCCGCCCCATTCCGTTGCATCAGGAGCCCCATTCCGTTGCATCAGGAGCCCCATTCCGTTGCATCAGGAGCCCCATTCCGCCCCATTCCGTTGCATCAGGAGCCCCATTCCGCCCCATTCCGTTGCATCAGGAGCCCCATTCCGCCCCATTCCGTTGCATCAGGAGCCCCATTCCGCCCCATTCCGTTGCATCAGGAGCCCCATTCCGTTGCATCAGGAGCCCCATTCCGTTGCATCAGGAGCCCCATTCCGCCCCATTCCGTTGCATCAGGAGCCCCATTCCGCCCCATTCCGTTGCATCAGGAGCCCCATTCCGCCCCATTCCGTTGCATCAGGAGCCCCATTCCGTTGCATCAGGAGCCCCATTCCGTTGCATCAGGAGCCCCATTCCGTTGCATCAGGAGCCCCATTCCGTTGCATCAGGAGCCCCATTCCGCCCCATTCCGTTGCATCAGGAGCCCCATTCCGCCCCATTCCGTTGCATCAGGAGCCCCATTCCGCCCCATTCCGTTGCATCAGGAGCCCCATTCCGTTGCATCAGGAGCCCCATTCCGTTGCATCAGGAGCCCCATTCCGTTGCATCAGGAGCCCTATTCCGTTGCATCAGGAGCCCCATTCCGTTGCATCAGGAGCCCCATTCCGTTGCATCAGGAGCCCCATTCCGTTGCATCAGGAGCCCCATTCCGCCCCATTCCGTTGCATCAGGAGCCCCATTCCGCCCCATTCCGTTGCATCAGGAGCCCCATTCCGCCCCATTCCGTTGCATCAGGAGCCCCATTCCGCCCCATTCCGTTGCATCAGGAGCCCCATTCCGTTGCATCAGGAGCCCCATTCCGTTGCATCAGGAGCCCCATTCCGTTGCATCAGGAGCCCCATTCCGTTGCATCAGGAGCCCCATTCCGTTGCATCAGGAGCCCCATTCCGTTGCATCAGGAGCCCCATTCCGTTGCATCAGGAGCCCCATTCCGTTGCATCAGGAGCCCCATTCCGTTGCATCAGGAGCCCCATTCCGTTGCATCAGGAGCCCCATTCCGTTGCATCAGGAGCCCCATTCCGTTGCATCAGGAGCCCCATTCCGTTGCATCAGGAGCCCCATTCCGCCCCATTCCGTTGCATCAGGAGCCCCATTCCGTTGCATCAGGAGCCCCATTCCGCCCCATTCCGTTGCATCAGGAGCCCCATTCCGCCCCATTCCGTTGCATCAGGAGCCCCATTCCGCCCCATTCCGTTGCATCAGGAGCCCCATTCCGTTGCATCAGGAGCCCCATTCCGCCCCATTCCGTTGCATCAGGAGCCCCATTCCGCCCCATTCCGTTGCATCAGGAGCCCCATTCCGTTGCATCAGGAGCCCCATTCCGCCCCATTCCGTTGCATCAGGAGCCCCATTCCGTTGCATCAGGAGCCCCATTCCGTTGCATCAGGAGCCCCATTCCGTTGCATCAGGAGCCCCATTCCGTTGCATCAGGAGCCCCATTCCGTTGCATCAGGAGCCCCATTCCGCCCCATTCCGTTGCATCAGGAGCCCCATTCCGTTGCATCAGGAGCCCCATTCCGCCCCATTCCGTTGCATCAGGAGCCCCATTCCGCCCCATTCCGTTGCATCAGGAGCCCCATTCCGCCCCATTCCGTTGCATCAGGAGCCCCATTCCGTTGCATCAGGAGCCCCATTCCGTTGCATCAGGAGCCCCATTCCGTTGCATCAGGAGCCCCATTCCGTTGCATCAGGAGCCCCATTCCGTTGCATCAGGAGCCCCATTCCGTTGCATCAGGAGCCCCATTCCGTTGCATCAGGAGCCCCATTCCGTTGCATCAGGAGCCCCATTCCGTTGCATCAGGAGCCCCATTCCGTTGCATCAGGAGCCCCATTCCGTTGCATCAGGAGCCCCATTCCGTTCCATCAGGAGCCCCATTCCGTTCCATCAGGAGCCCCATTCCCTTCCATCAGGAGCCCCATTCCGCCCCATTCCGTTGCATCAGGAGCCCCATTCCGTTGCATCAGGAGCCCCATTCCCCCATTCCGTTGCATCAGGAGCCCCATTCCGTTGCATCAGGAGCCCCATTCCGCCCCATTCCGTTGCATCAGGAGCCCCATTCCGTTGCATCAGGAGCCCCATTCCGCCCCATTCCGTTGCATCAGGAGCCCCATTCCGTTGCATCAGGAGCCCCATTCCGCCCCATTCCGTGGCATCAGGAGCCCCATTCCGTGGCATCAGGAGCCCCATTCCGTGGCATCAGGAGCCCCATTCCGTTGCATCAGGAGCCCCATTCCGCCCCATTCCGTTGCATCAGGAGCCCCATTCCGCCCCATTCCGTTGCATCAGGAGCCCCATTCCGCCCCATTCCGTTGCATCAGGAGCCCCATTCCGTTGCATCAGGAGCCCCATTCCGTTGCATCAGGAGCCCCATTCCGTTGCATCAGGAGCCCCATTCCGCCCCATTCCGTTGCATCAGGAGCCCCATTCCGCCCCATTCCGTTGCATCAGGAGCCCCATTCCGTTACATCAGGAGCCCCATTCCGTTGCATCAGGAGCCCCATTCCGCCCCATTCCGTTGCATCAGGAGCCCCATTCCGTTGCATCAGGAGCCCCATTCCGCCCCATTCCGTTGCATCAGGAGCCCCATTCCGCCCCATTCCGTTGCATCAGGAGCCCCATTCCGCCCCATTCCGTTGCATCAGGAGCCCCATTCCGTTGCATCAGGAGCCCCATTCCGTTGCATCAGGAGCCCCATTCCGCCCCATTCCGTTGCATCAGGAGCCCCATTCCGCCCCATTCCGTTGCATCAGGAGCCCCATTCCGCCCCATTCCGTTGCATCAGGAGCCCCATTCCGTTGCATCAGGAGCCCCATTCCGTTGCATCAGGAGCCCCATTCCGTTGCATCAGGAGCCCCATTCCGTTGCATCAGGAGCCCCATTCCGTTGCATCAGGAGCCCCATTCCGCCCCATTCCGTTGCATCAGGAGCCCCATTCCGTTGCATCAGGAGCCCCATTCCGTTGCATCAGGAGCCCCATTCCGTTGCATCAGGAGCCCCATTCCGTTGCATCAGGAGCCCCATTCCGTTGCATCAGGAGCCCCATTCCGTGGCATCAGGAGCCCCATTCCGTGGCATCAGGAGCCCCATTCCGCCCCATTCCGTTGCATCAGGAGCCCCATTCCGCCCCATTCCGTTGCATCAGGAGCCCCATTCCGTTGCATCAGGAGCCCCATTCCGCCCCATTCCGTTGCATCAGGAGCCCCATTCCGTTGCATCAGGAGCCCCATTCCGTTGCATCAGGAGCCCCATTCCGTTGCATCAGGAGCCCCATTCCGTTGCATCAGGAGCCCCATTCCGCCCCATTCCGTTGCATCAGGAGCCCCATTCCGTTGCATCAGGAGCCCCATTCCGTTGCATCAGGAGCCCCATTCCGTTGCATCAGGAGCCCCATTCCGTTGCATCAGGAGCCCCATTCCGTTGCATCAGGAGCCCCATTCCGTTGCATCAGGAGCCCCATTCCGTTGCATCAGGAGCCCCATTCCGTTGCATCAGGAGCCCCATTCCGCCCCATTCCGTTGCATCAGGAGCCCCATTCCGCCCCATTCCGTTGCATCAGGAGCCCCATTCCGTTGCATCAGGAGCCCCATTCCGTTGCATCAGGAGCCCCATTCCGTTGCATCAGGAGCCCCATTCCGCCCCATTCCGTTGCATCAGGAGCCCCATTCCGCCCCATTCCGTTGCATCAGGAGCCCCATTCCGCCCCATTCCGTTGCATCAGGAGCCCCATTCCATTGCATCAGGAGCCCCATTCCGTTGCATCAGGAGCCCCATTCCGCCCCATTCCGTTGCATCAGGAGCCCCATTCCGCCCCATTCCGTTGCATCAGGAGCCCCATTCCGTTGCATCAGGAGCCCCATTCCGTTGCATCAGGAGCCCCATTCCGTTGCATCAGGAGCCCCATTCCGTTGCATCAGGAGCCCCATTCCGCCCCATTCCGTTGCATCAGGAGCCCCATTCCGCCCCATTCCGTTGCATCAGGAGCCCCATTCCGCCCCATTCCGTTGCATCAGGAGCCCCATTCCGTTCCATCAGGAGCCCCATTCCGCCCCATTCCGTTGCATCAGGAGCCCCATTCCGTTCCATCAGGAGCCCCATTCCGCCCCATTCCGTTGCATCAGGAGCCCCATTCCATTTCGCTCCGTTCCATCAGGTATTCATGTAGTGTGTGAGCAGCTGTTTGAATGTGCTGGTGACTACTATCCACGCTGTTTAGCATGGCTGGGAGATATATATATATATATATACTCTTTTTATTTTTTATCCTTCAAGTTTTAGGTCCCCAAACCTCCTCCTCCCCCTTCTTTCTTTGGAAATCCTCATCCAAGTCCCGCACTTCAGAGGACCCCCTTACTAGAAGTGTTGATTCTTTGTACCTTGCAGTGTTTTGATTTTTGTCTTGATAAGACTCTTGTTCTATGTATAGAGAGGAACAACTCAGAACATATTAAATGTTTAGCTTTTTGGTTTCTATAAATGTGATGAATCCTTCATAATATGTTCTTCCTCCTCAGATATCCTGCTAGATTTGGGCTCCCCGCTTTCAGCACCTAAAGTCCCCGCCCCCTCAGCAGACCTGTGGGGTGATTTCAGTACCGCCAGCAGGTGAGAACCTTTTACAGATGATTTATTATATTATGATCTGATGAGGGCTGAAATATATTCCTCCTGACATCTGATAATAGCATGTGTTTTCTGGAGGTAGATCTGACCATCGTACAGAGGGGCAAATACTGAACTGAGCGCAACAACACAATTTTAGCTTTCAAAGATGTACCCTAACATTTTATTTATTCCCCCCCCCCCAGTTGTCCTGTAACACTAGCCGCAGTGTTGAATAGGAATGCTCGCTTCTTTCTGCGTTCCTCTTGCTGGTGTTTGCCTTGGACAGGTGCTGGGAGCCAGAGAGAGGCGCTCGCTAGCAAAATGGCGATCTCCTGTCTATCTATGGTGTTGGGTGCCTGTGTCCCGAGGAGGGATGCCCTCTGCAACTTTGCAGCTGGCTTTACAGAGACCTATGAAGATGGGACAAAGGGAATGTACTTTGTCCCATCAGGAACTGAATAATGTACAAAAAAATTATATTTTTGTAATTGCGCTTTAAAAATAAGTGCCAACCTTTTTGCTAACGTTAGCTGAAAGCTCACCGAACCCCCCCCCCCCCCCTTTTTTTTTTTTTTTTTTTTTTTGCATGTGTAGTGGAGTGCCCCAGTTTTTAGACTTAACGCATGGGCAGAAAGCCCCTGTATGTAGATTTAGGCCCCTTTCACACTGGGGCGGTGCGGCCCTTTTACCGTTGTTTTAGCTGCGGGCACTAGCGGGGTGGTTTTAAACCCCGCTAGCGGCCGAAAAAGGGTTAAAATCGCCACAGCAGCGGCGCTTTGCCGGCGGTATTGCCGCGCTGTCCCATTGATTTCAATGGGTAGGAGCTGTTTAGGAACGGTGAATACACCGCTCCTTCACCGCTCCAAAGATGCGGCTAGCAGGACTTTTTTTATACCCTCCTGCCAGTGCACCGGAGGGCTTTCACACTGGAGTGAAAGGGGCCGGTTTTTTCAGGTGCTACACAGGCGCTATTTTTAGCGCTGTAACGCCTGAAAACTGCCCCAGTGTGAAAGGGGGCCTTACTGCATGAATAGAGAACCCCTATGTATAGAGACACTACAAGAGTGGAGAGCCCCTATTTATAGACTCACTACGTAAGCGACGAACCCCCTGTTTTTATTTAGGTACCATCTTGTTGCTATGGGTAACACATCCATTAAAAGTGAGCTGAAGTCTCCCTTCTAGTATCCATTCTTATTGCATGCATTTAGTGTGGAGAGACCTGTCTTATAGACGTGCCACACAAGCGAAGAGGCCATGTTTAATGACATACCACATGAGTGGAGAGCTTATTTTTTTATTTTGACATACCACACGAGCAGAGAGCCCCCGGTTTACTGACATACCAAGTATGCGGATGGGCCTTCTGTTTGTTGACATACCACATGTGCAGGGAGCCTCCTTTTTTAAGACATACCACACAAGAAAAGTATCACAGTTTATAGGGACCATACAGGAGCGGCGACCCCCCCCCCCCCCCCCCCATTTTATAGAGAACACATGAGCAGAGAGTCCCCTATTTTATAGGGATAACATGTGAGCGGCGAGTCCCCGCCCCCCCCCCCCCCCCCCCCCCCCCCGTTTTTATAGACATGCCGCACATTCCTAATGCCTTGTACACTGCCGCAGATTTGTATATTAAATGTCTAAACGCGATAACTGGGTGATATATTTTGGTGATCTGTTCTCTCTCTCGTTTCGCATTCTTACCACTCGGATCTATAAACAGATCTTTAGTCTCAGCGATAACAAACGTTCCTCGGGAATACATCAATAATTCTGAACATCTCCATACGCCAAGTCCCAAATAATCAGATCTTTGCCGGCGCACAGACCCAGCTAGACTCGGCTCTCACAGGAGCTGCAGGACTGTGGAAGATTACACTTTGGTTCAGGCACAAGCAAAAGCCCAACCACAATCGGTCTGCAGCCCTCGCTGTTCAGGGTGGCATGCTGGGACTTGTAGCTCCCTGGTGGCTGGAGAGCCTGGGGGGGGGGGGGGGTGCATGTGTCTGATATATGGTGCTGGGAGATCTTTATAATACTCTGGCTTTGTGTCTGTGCACACTTACATTTAATTGCACTTAGATTGCCTTTGCATCTTATTTCTGTTTGGACTTTTATTTTTTATTTTTTTAGCTGAAAATCACGTTTCTATTGTAATTTACAGCCGTGGCCAAAAGTTTTGAGAATGACACAAATATTATCACAAAGTCTGCAGCTTCAGTGTTTCTTAGATCCTTTTTGTCAGATGTCATTATGGGATACTGAAGTATAATTACAAGCATTCCAGAAGTGTCCGAGGCTTTTATTGACAATGACATGAAGTTTATGTGAGGGCTTCCTTGGGTTGGAGTCCATGGCGCAGAGATGTAGGCTCACCCTTGCAAATAGACATAGCCCACGGTAACAAAGAGATAAGCTACCTGGGCTGTGAATCTGTGCACAGGGGGGGCTTGACAGAAATCTGCCAAAGGATTGTCCAGGTAAAGCCGTAGTCGGGGATTCCAGAAATCAGAATAAACTATATACAAGCCAGGGTCAGAAGCCGGGGTCAGTCTTGGAACACTGTAACAGGAACACGGAAACCTTTGGCGACAAGAGACAATGAACTGACAAAAGCCCTTAGAGCAGTGTTTCTCAAATCCAGTCCTCAGGCCCCCCCCAACAGGTCATGTTTTCAGGTTTTCCATTATTTTTCACAGGTGATTTGATCAGTTTCACTGCCTTAGCAATTACCACAGCCATTTCATCTGAGGGAAATCCTGAAAACATGACCTGTTGGGGGGGCCTGAGGACTGGATTTGAGAAACACTGCCTTAGAGTGAGGCAGTGCTTTATACCCAGGTGATTGGATAAACTGCCTCAGCTGAACCAGGAGTGAAAGGTACTAATCACAACAAGATCCAGAGTATGGTCCTAGTATTTTATGCAGAACTGTGCAAAGCTGGAAAGCAGGCTGAAAGGAACTGAAGTGTGGCTCAGAGGCAAGGTAACGGGAGCACTCAACATGCAGTCATAGGTTCAATACCTCTTTTGAGCCACTTGGGGTGTGAGCACACTTGGCCGTCTGCATGGCACGGTAGGGACCGTGACAGTTTATGCAGAGAGTCAATATTTGTAGTAGTGGCCTTTCTTTTTTTTCCTGACCTCCTGCAGTTCCCCTTCTGCACTTCTGGGCCACATCCTGACTGATGGCCGCAACCCCATTCTTGCATAATCAATGCTTGGAATTTATCAGAACTTTGTGGGGGTTTTTTTGTTCACCCGCCTCTTGGCGATTAACCACAAATTCTTAATGAAGGTCTGGGGGAGTTTCCTGGTCATGGACCCAAAATTTCCATGTTTTGTTCCCCAAACAACTTGGTTATGAATTTTGCCCTATGGTAAGGTTCTCCACCATGCTGGAGAAGGCATTGTTCCTCACCACACTGTTCTTGGATGGTTGGGAGAAGTTGCTCTTGGAGGAGGTTTTTGTCCCATTCTGTATTTGTGGCAAAATTTTGAGTGAGCCCCCCACTCTCTTGTCTGAGAAGCGACCCCCCCCCCCCCCCCACCCATAAATGGTCTCGGGATGCATGACACGGGACTGATAGCGCTCACCTTTTCTTCTCTGGACAAGGTTTATTCTGGATGCCTTTAAACAATCATGGAATTCATCAGAGAAAATGACTTTCCTCCAGTCCTCAGCAGTCCAATCCTTTTGTAGAATATCAGTCTGTCCCTGATGATTTTCCTGGAGAGAAGCGGCTTCTTGGCTGCCCTTCTTGACACCAGACCGTCCTCCAAAAGTCTTCTCCTCACTGTACGTGCCGATATCTTCACACCTTCCTGTTGCCATTCCTGAGCAAGCTCTGCACTGGTGGTGCCTCCAATCCCGCAGCTGAATCAACTGTCCTGGCACTTGCTGGACTTTCTTGGGTGCCCTGAAGCTTTCTTCACGACAATTGAACCTCCTCTCCTTTTTGAAGTTCTTCATGATCCCATAAATGGTTAATTTAGGTTTAATCTTAGTAGCAGCAATATCCTTGCCTGTGAATCCCCTTTTTGTACAAAGCAATAATGACTGCACGTGTTTCCTTGCAGGTAACCATGTTTAGCAGAGGAACAACAATGATTTCAAGCACCACCCTCTTTTTAAAGCTTCCAGTCAATTATTCTGAGGCTGGGTTTACACTGGTGTGACACACGCTCCAACTTTGGGACCTGTGTAAATCAATGGTTCCCTATGAGTGACCTCTTAACTGGTCCGACTTTGAAAAAGGTTCCTGCACTTCTTTGGTCCTACTTCAGCCCATTGAATATCGCTGAAGTTGGATCCTCGTCCTGACAATCCGACATTGTGATTACAGCAGCAGTAAAAGGAATTTGTCACACTGGGATTGTTTTGATTGGTCAAAGTCGTGGACAAGTCGTACGATCTCAAAGTCGGATCAAAATCTTATCTTGTTCATTCAAGTTGGATGGATGTTGCAGGGCAAGGTTGGGGTGACAGTCATGTCGTACCAGTGTGAACCCAGCCTGAATCGGCTTAACATAGTGATTTCCAGCCTTGTCCTCGTCAACGCTAACACCTGTGTTTTAATGTAAGAATTGCTGACATGTCAGCCGGTCCTTTTTGTGGCCGGGCTGAAATTTGTTGGAAATATGTGTGGTGTTGTGTTTGTGGTTTTTTTTTTTTTTTTTTTTTTTTTTAAAGGAGAAGTACGGGGGAAAGCTGGTTTGGCTGTACTTCTCCTGTGGCTCACAGGAGTGCAGTTCATTCGGCACCCCTGTGACCAGTTTTCAGCAGACAGAGGGCTGAGGTCACAGAGCCGTTCCACATGCCTGGACCGGCACCCGGCTCAGCCTCTTGGGAGAGCCTGAGCCAGCTGCTCCCACCCCCTCCACAGCCCAGTGCTCCAGTAAGCATATGGGGGGGGGAGACAGAGCAGAGAGCTGCTGACTGTTACCAGCTCTCTGCTTGGGAAAACCTGAGAACCGAGCGATCTGTGAGGTTTGATTGCACCGGTTCTCAATGTTTGAGGCGCCGGGGCGACAGATGCAGCATTCACTCACCTAGGTAAGTATGAATCAAGTGTGTGTGTGTGTGTGTGTGTGTGTGTGTGTGTAAATAAATTATATTATATTCAAATTTTCATGGCAAAGAGGGGCGTTAGCAATTAAATTGCAATTCATCTGATCGCTCTTCATAACATTCTAGCGCATATGCAAATTGCCGTCATAAAAACAGCAGACTTTGTGAAAATTAATATTTGTGTCATTCTCAAAACTTTTGCCCACGGCTGTATACACATTGAGGTTTTAAAGGGACCCTGTCAGTTACAAAAGAGCCGGACTGAAGGTTCCCTGCAGTAGAAGAAGCATTATACAGGCCTCTCCCTCTCCCTCTCCCTAGCCCTGCAGCATCCACAGACCTCAGCGTTTCACACTTCTAATACAGGGGTTGACAAATTTTGCTTGGAATCTAGGAGCCAGGTCCGTGTCGACGATCTGGACCTGTCCCTGGCCTGACATGGAGACGAGTGAGGGAAGATAGCCCCCCATATATGAGATCACCTCTCATTGGACACACCGCTTGAGTGCTAAATGGCCGCTGTGATTGGCCATTTAGCATGATCTGTGACTGGCTGTATCCAAGGGACACGGCCAACGCAGAACTTCCCCGATGCGCCCCCATGGCGGCGTGCAGAGGGGAAGTAAACGGGAGGATGTCCAGGGACGCCCTCCCGGCAATTGGTGTCCACGCTGTAGACGTCTTTCGTCTATAGTGCGGGCACGAAGTGGTTAACAATAGAATGTGACTTTTTATTTCCGCCATATTCCCGCTTATTTACTGCCACATCCCTGCTAAGGGTTCGATCAGGTCCGCCTGAAAAACTGACAGGTGAACCTGATCAGACAGCCCTTGTGAAAGGGGCCAAGCAGGTAGGATTACAAATAATAATTTTTTTTTCATTAATTAATTTTTTTTTACTTTAAAAAATAAAAGGTATTATGAAAAAAAAAAAAAAATATATATATATATATATATATATATATATATATATATATATATATATATATATATATATATATATATATATATATATATATATATATATATATATATATATATATATATATATATATATATATATATATATATTTTTTTTTTTTTTTTTTTTTTTTTTTTTTTTTCATAATACCTTTTATTTTTTAAAGTAAAAAAAGCTATTTACCAGCCACCACTCCCAAGCTCCATTAGGATTAGCATTATTGGATGGGTTGTAATTTCAACATCCACGACAAGATGGCACCAGACTACGGAAAGACTTTAGAAGGCCGCAAAGCTGCCTCAATTACTGGCTGGCGCGGCCCGATGCAATCACATGGCGGAGTTCGGGGTCCACACGGAGACAGGATACCCCAGCTGTGTTGCGCCAGGACACGAATTCTAGTTGCAAATGCGACCTGGCGCCCGGGGTTTGTCGAGCCCTGTTCTAGTAGTGTTTGTGCCCCCCGCCCCCACTACGCATCATGGTTCAGTCCTCAGACCCCCTAAGTCACTGCAGGGCACAACAGTCGGAGGATGGAACCATGGCATGCAGCAGGGGACACCGGCATCCATCATTCCTTGAAGTATTGAACATTAAGGAGTCTTATGGAGGCTCCAACCTGAGTATAGAAGGGAGGAAGGAGGACACGGCCACCGGAGAGGTGAGTGTAATCTCTTTGCTTTTGCACATGACGCAAAATTCATTTTATATCCTGCTCAACCCTTGTAACTGCCACAGACATAAGGCGGTAGCACCGGCTTTTACACACTCCTGGCTTCTGCATCACCCGGGAGTCGTGTGTTCTTGTCAAGCCGATTTGCTGGCATTGTGATAGAAGTGATTTCCATTCCACAGTCTCCGGAACTTACCGCCCTTCCTTTTATCTATCTCAGACTCCGCTTTCCTATCTGCGGGTGTTGCCGGGTAGAATGGAGGGAGCTCAGCGAACATCCATTCCTTAATCCCCCCCCTAGTGATTGAACCCAGAAGCCTTCACAACTGTCATTACCCAGCAGCACTGTATGGGGATGAAGCTGATAAAACACGATCTGTGCCTGATCAGCTTCAGTGGGGTGTATAGGTGATGGTGGGAGGTCTAATAGACCCCCTGATATCTCTTAAAGAGGACCATTCACCTGCAATATGCTGTCACATGTGGGGGGCTACTGGAGTGCAGATACCACTCAGTCTGTGGAGGGAAAGGGAAGACCTGTTTATGAAATTAATCAAAGTGATTGTAAACGATCACCTTGCAAAACAACCTATTCAGTAATAGTAATGAAAAGCAACATTTATTTCTAAATATGATAAAATGTAAATACTTTTTATTTTTTACATTTATTTTTATTATATATATATATATATATATATATATATATATATATATATATATATACACACACATACACACACACATACACACACACATACACACACACATACACACACACATACACACACACACTCCCTCTCTTCCCAGCTACATAAGAGCTGGGGTGAGGGAAAAACGGCTCACTGAACGGCTGTATGTAAGGGGGGGGGGGGGTCAGGACAAGCGCGATCATTGGGGGAGAGCAGGCTGAGTTCCTAGCACAATTAGAGAACTGACCACTCTGTGCTCTCATGCCTGGCGTGGTGAGTTTTTTTTTTTTTTTTTTTTTTTTTTTTTTTTTTTTTAAATGGGGGAACCAGCGGCAGGACTGGCAGGAACACCGGGGATTTCACACAAAGGAAGCAAAACAAAGAACGGGAAGACTGTCTCATACCAGTACACGGGTGCTGCAGGAATATGAAGTGTTGGGTTCACATATTCTTTTAGACCCCTTTCACACCGCTGATAGCGTGGGCGGTAAAACGCCGCTAAATTTTTAGCGGCGTTTTACCGCCGGATTTGCGGCGCATTTCGGCCGCTAGCGGGGCGCTTTTACCCCCGCTAGCGGCCGCGAAAGGGTTAAAACCGCCGGCAATACGCCGCAATAGCGGCGTTTTGCCGGCGGGATTACAGCGCTGCCCCATTGATTTCAATGGGGAGCAGCGGTGGAGGAGCTGCTGGCAGGACTTTTTTCTGACGTCCTGCCAGCGCACCGCTGTAGTGTGAAAGCCCTCTGGGCTTTCACACTAGAAACAATGGTGCAGCTTCTTTAGGGCGTTTTGCAGGCGCTATTTCTAACGCTATAGCGCCTGCAAAACCCCCTGGTGTGAAAGGGGTCTAATAGTGGAAACTCCTCTCTGCTCTTTTAAAGGGGACCTCCTCCTGAAGCAAAACAACTTTGGAAAGAAAGATGATCTGATGGAAGCTGCCGTTCTCTGACCCATGTAGTTCATTCTAGTTCTGAGCCAGAAAACTCAAACCTGATCATCAAAGCGTATCGGAACCCCCCAAAAATGTTATCAATTGCAGCTTACCAGTCCTTGGGCTGCATTCGTTGTGGTTTTTATTTAAATTTTATTTTTATTTTTTACCTGGTGACCCTGCCAATCAGTCACTTCCTGTCCTAGGGTGACAGCACCCGCCGTACCCTAGGACTACAAACGCCTCTCCTCCTTCTCATCAGCAGTAGAAGCGAGGTCAGCTGAAAAGCAGGAAGTCGCACACCATTGACGTCCGATCCAGATTTAAAGCTGAATTAAACTACGCAAATTTTTTATTAAATGGGGCCCCCCCCCTCCCCCAGGAGCTTTTATGCCATAATGTATGCACTACGTATTGTAACATTAGGGCAGACTTGCCTCTCCTATGATGCCCCCCAGCAATGTGCCCTCAGTGCTCCCTCTGGTTAAAGGCGTCTGACCTTCCTTCTGAGTTCGATTTTGTTCAGCTGCTTGAAGGGCCAGCCCACGATGACGTCACTCCCGCACATGTGCATGGAGGTCACATCATTATGACACAGAGGGATGCCACAAATCTACGCTGAGCTCAATGTACAGTGCATCCGGAAAGTATTCACAGCGCTTCACTTTTCCACATTTTGTTATGTTACAGCCTTATTCCAAAATGGATTAAATTCATAATTTTCCTCCAAAATTCTACAAACCATCCCCCATAATGACGACGTGAGAGAAGTTTGTTTGAAATCTTTGTAAATCTATTAAAAATAAGAAAAAAAAGGAATAAAATCCTATGGGCGTGAGGGTCGCAGGCTCCTCCCCGTGGGCGTGAGGGTCGCAGGCTCCTCCCCGTGGGCGTGAGGGTCGCAGGCTCCTCCCCGTGGGCGTGAGGGTCGCAGGCTCCTCCCCGTGGGCGTGAGGGTCGCAGGCTCCTCCCCGTGGGCGTGAGCGTCGCAGCCTTTGCTCAATACTTTTATTCAATTGTCTTTCTGAGTATGATGCTACAAGCTCGGCACACCTATTTCGGGTAGTTTCTCCCATTCTTCTTTGCAGGACCTCCCAAGCTCCATCAGGTTGGATGGGGAGGGTCGGTGCACAGCCATATTCAGATCTCTCCAGAGATGTTCAATCGGGTTGAAGTCTGGGCTCTGGCTGGACCACTCAAAGACATCCATAGTTGTCCCGTAGCCGCTCCTTTGTTATCTTGGCTGTGTGCTCAGGGTGGTTGTCCTGTTGGAAGATGAACCTTTACCCCAGTCTGAGGTCCAGAATGCTCTGCAGCAGGTTTTCATCAAGGAGGTCTTGGTACATTGCTGCATTCATCTTTTCCTCCATCCTGACTAATATCCTAGTTCCTGCCGCTGAAAAACATCCCCATAGGATGATGCTGCCACCACCATGCTTCACAGTAGGGATAGTATTGGTCGGGTGATGAGCGGGCCTGGTTTCCTCCAGACATGATGCTTGCCATTCAGGCCAAAGAGTTCAATATTTGTTTCATCAGACCAGAGAATTTTGTTTCTCATGGTCTGAGAGTCTTTCAGGTGTCTTTTGGAAAACTCCAGGTGGGCTGTCATGTGCCTTTTACTAAGGAGTGTCTTCTGTCTGGCCCCTCTACCATACAGGCCTGATTGGTGGAGGGCTGCAGAGATGGTTGTTCTTCTGGAAGGTTCTCCTCTCTCTACAGAGAAACATTGGAGCTCTGTCAGAGTGACCATTGGGTTCTTGGTCACCTCCCTGACTAAGGCCCTTCTCCCCCCGATCACTCAGTTTGGTTGGGCGGCCCACACTAGGAAGAGTCCTGGTGGTTCCAAACTTCTTCCATTCATGGATGGAGGTCACTGTGCTCATTGGGACCTTCAAAGCTGCAGAAATATTTCTGTGCCCTTCCCCCGATCTGTGCCTCCATACAATCCTGTCTCCGAGGTCTACAGACAATTCCTTGGACTTCATAGCTTGGTTTGTGCTCTGACATGCACTGTTACCTGTGGGACCTTCTATAGACAGGTGTGTGCCTTTCCAAATCATGTCCAGTCAACTGAATTTACCACAGGTGACCTCCAATCAGGTTGTAGAAACATCTTAAGGATGATCAGTGGAAACAGGAGGAACCTGAGATCAGTGGTGAGTGTCATGGGAGGAGCCTGTGATGCTTGTGTACGTGGGAGGAGCCGGTGATGCTTGTGTACGTGGGAGGAGCCGGTGATGCTTGTGTACGTGGGAGGAGCCGGTGATGCTTGTGTACGTGGGAGGAGCCGGTGATGCTTGTGTACGTGGGAGGAGCCGGTGATGCTTGTGTACGTGGGAGGAGCCGGTGATGCTTGTGTACGTGGGAGGAGCCGGTGATGCTTGTGTACGTGGGAGGAGCCGGTGATACTCGTGTACATGGGATTTTATTCCTATTTTTAATACATTTGCAAAGATTTCAAACAAACTCCTCTCATGTTGTCATTTTGGGGGATGGGGGGGGGGGGGGGGTTGTTTGTAGAATTTTGAGAACTATCATGAATAATCCATTTTGGAATAAAGGCTGTAACATAAGATCTTGGACAGAGTAAGGGAGGGTTATAATTCCTGTCAGTTTATTTTTTGCCTTCTGTGTCCCGTTTTGGCTCCGGGACAGGAAGTGAAGGGAAATCTCCCAAACCGGAACTAAAGAAATCCCTACAAAGTTAGAAAATCCCTGGTTGTCCCCATAGCTAGTGTCCCCATTGGAAGATTTTCCCCCCTTTCTGGGGACAACCTAAAATATGGGATTTTTCTTTTACTTTCAATAATCTTGTAATAGTAAACGGGACAAATGAGAGGGGGAGAATTTCCCTAACGGGCGCAGACAGCAGTAAAAACTGACAGAGGTTCTAATCCCTCTCCACTCTACTAAAACAAACTTTTTCTTTTGTTGCCTTTTTAATTGTAATTCAATACATTCTCTGCCTCTGAGACTCCAGAATCTGCATGTAGGTTTTTTACCTTAAAATGCAAAGTATCTTCATTAAGACCTGGACACCTCTTGCTACATGTCTATAGGGGTTGGGGGGTTCTGTAGCTCTCAGAGTTGGGGGCACAGGAAGTTATCGGCTCCCTGGATTTCTGACAGGATCAGTACGTTATTTCACAAACAGAAGATGCCTCCTGAAGGTGTGCCCTACCCCCTTCTATCCTGGCATATGCAACTTGCATAACACAGGAGGCAAAGGGAGGACTGCACATCATTTGCCTATGCTTAGGGGGGGGCACGCTGCCCTTCTCCCCCCCCCTTTTTTTTTTTTTTTGGGGGGGGAGAAGGAGGGTAAAGATCTGCTTTAAAAGAGCAAATAATGGAAGGTCAATATTGGGGTATACATGGACTTTGAGGTATTGGGTCACATGGGTGTGAGAAGGGAAGCTTCCATCAGAGCCTAGTTCTGTGTTATGCCTTGTAATGCTCTTTGCTTGTTCTGTTCTCGGAATGATTTACTCTTGCTTTGCCTCTTTTCTATCCAGCAGTCTGTCCTCTCAGGCTCCGCAGTCTTCTAGCTGGGTTCAGTTTTAACTGCCACTTCTGCTGCTGCCGCCGCCGCCGCTGGGACTCTTCCTCCCCCTTTCGGAGTTCAGACAGTCCTCCGCACCGCCAGAGACTGCGGCCGCTCTGTAAAACGTATCATTGTGACGTTGTTGCATTATCGGGCTGTTTGGGGGAAATCCGAGGGGACCGTGTGTTGTGCAACTCATTCCTACTTCTGCCCCTGCGGTGTTCATGCAAGCCCCTCCCCCTTGACCTCCCTCCCCTCCCCCCCGCTCCATTCCTGCACTGTCTGTGTCACTGTCATCGTGTTCCTGTCTGTCTCTCCTTCCTCGTGACGCCATCTCACACTCCACTGTTTATCATTCCAGGCACCCTGAGGGCGCCCGCATGCAGGGGGATCGTGTACAGGTTATATCGTGGTAGCTGTGGTGCCCACGTTGTGCTTTTTAATGTACAAGATAGGCTGTACCGCCGGGCTAAACTATATCGGGGGTTGTTGGGTGAGATGCAGGTGGACAAAAAAAAAAAAAATGGACCCACCAGTTGGTGGAGGGTCTGCAGTTATCATTAGATAATCGCTCTGCTTGTGTATAGAAGCACCGCACACGAGTATTTTGACTGGCAAGGCGCAATCGCTTGCTGATGACAAGAGAACTCGGTAGCTGCAATTTTTGTGGCACCAGGAAAAACTGCAAACCGCCCAGCAATTCTTCAAGTAGTTTAGTCCTACAGCTGCCCACACCTAGGAAACGTACTAAGGGAAATATGGACTGCCAACCTATTTTCTTTGGAAGTGCTAGTTACCCACCTTCAACACTTTAAATGCTCAACTCCGGGGCAAATTTTAATTTTTTATTTTGGCCCCCCCCAGGTAGCAGTTAAAAAAAAAATCTCAAGCCATCTCCAGCAGTACCTTTTCTTGAACACAAGATGTCCTCAGTCATGCAATCAGTCCAGAAGACTGAGGACTCTACTGTGAGTGGTGCTGGTGGAATCCCATCAGCTGACGACAAGAGATCTCCACAGCTGCAATTTTAGTGGCTCCAAAAAAATGCAGTCCTCCAAGTAGTTTAGTCCTACAGCTGCCCACACCTAGGAAACGTACTAAGGGAAACATGGAGGCGACCGCTGCCAACCTGTTTTTTTGCAAGTGCCAGTTACCACCTTCAACACTTTAATTGCTCAACTCCGGGCCAGTGCTAGTTACCTCCCTCCGGGCCAAATTAGTATTTTATAAACCCTTCCCCCCCCCCCCCCCCCCCGGTGCCATATAAAATAAATCTCATTCAGCAGTACCTCTTCTTGGCTACGAGATTTTCTGAGTCATTCAATCAGTCCAGAGGGTTGTGGAATCTACTGTGAGTGATGCTGGTGGAATCCCATCGGCTGATGACAAGATAACTGCAATTTTAGTGGCTCCAGAAAACTGCAAACTGCCAAGCAATCCTCCGAGTGGTTTGGTCCTACATCACTGTTTTTGTGTTAATAAGGACCTTTCAGCCTGGAGTAGGACTCTGCAGTGATGTGACCTGCCTGAAGGCATCTGGAAAACGCAAGTATAACCCCTCTCTCCTGGATAATGGTCCCCTCCCGCTCACCCCCTCTGCCTGATCGTCTGCTAAGTCTCCTGCACTCTTCCTCTGTTGGGTGGGGGGGGTATTTCTTCTGGTTCCATGCCACTGCCTTTGTGATGTGAACTATTGGCTAAAGAGGATTGACGTCAATGCAAGGGACAAGCAGATTTGCAGCATTGGATTTGTGGTCCCCTGCAACCGGAAACGAGAACAGCAAGGGTCCTGGACAAGGGGACTTGGGTATGTTGGGTTGGGGACCTTCTACTGGTTTCCATGCCACAGCCTCCATGACGTCAACACTTCCTATTGGCTAAAGCGGTTTGACGTCAGTGCAAGGGACAAGCAGATTTGCAGCATTAGATCAGTGGTACTTTGGAACCGGAAACAGTGGCGGGGTGGGGAAAAGGGGGTTTTAGAGTTAAAGTTTTACCCGGAGTGGGGCTTTAAAGTAGAATTCCAGGCTAAACCCAACTAATCTTGAAAATGCCCCCCCCAAACCCCTATGCTCACCAAGCTGTGTAAAAAAAAAAAAAAAAGTTATGTATTTTACCTATTTTTGGCCTGCTCCAGTCGGGTCATGTCATCTTGCTCCTCTGTTTCAGCTAGTGGTGCTGCAGGGGATGAGGAAAGAGCGTTTTTCATGTGTTCTGACTCTCCAACCTCAACACCTATCCAGATCAGGAATTTTGACTTCACTTCCTGCATTGCCGACGACTTCACTTCCTGCTTTGCCGGCGACTTCACTTCCTGCTTTGCCGGCGACTTCACTTCCTGCTTTGCCGGCGACTTCACTTCCCTGCTTTGCCGGCGACTTCACTTCCTGCTTTGCCGGCGACTTCACTTCCTGCTTTGCCGGCGACTTCACTTCCTGCTTTGCCGGCGACTTCACTTCCTGCTTTGCCGACTTCTTTCTAACAAACCTGAAATTAAGATCTGTACACCTACCTATTTTCAGCCCACTCCGACCTGGTCAGGTGATTCCCCCCTGTGTCAGCCAGTAGCGGCTGCATGGGAGAGAGCACTTGACAACAGCTGGTAAAGCCTGGTGGTGGGGATATCACCCTTAAGCTCCTTTTTGTCGCCACTCGCTCCGCTTCTTCCCTGCAGCCACCACTGGCTGACACATGGGAGCTGGATCAGGTGACCGGACCAGAGTGTCGGCCAGCATTGGCTCTAGGGAAGAGTAGGGTGTTCTGAAAAGAGCTGGTAAAGCCTGGGAGCAATGACATTATCCATAAGTGGTGATATCGCCCTTCAGCTCCTATGGCCTGTCCATTGTCGCTGCTCCCTCCTCTCCCCTGCAGTCACCACTGGCTGACACGTGGGAGCTGGGTCAGATGACCGGACCCGAGTGTCAGCCAGCAATGGTTCTAGGAGAAAGGAGGGAGTTCTGACAAAAGATGGTAAAGCCTGGGAGCAATGACCTCATCCATAAGTGGTAATATCACCCTTAAGTGCCTATGGCCTGTCAGTTGTTGCTGCTCTCTCCTCTCCCCTGCAGTCACCACTGGCTGACACATGGGAGCTGGATCATGTGACCGCACCCGAGTGCCAACCAGTGATGGCTCTAGGAAAGGGTGTGCTGACAGCAGCTGGTAAAGCCTGGGAGCAGTGACATCACCCTTAGGCTAATTTGGCCCATCCATTGTCACTGCTCCTTCATCTCCCCTGCAGCTGCCGCTGGCTGACACATGGGTGCCGGATCAAGTGACCAGACCAGAGGATAGAGAGAAGGGAGCGCTGACAACCGCCGGTAAAGCCTGGAAGCGGTGGCATCACTCTTAGGCCCATCCATAGTCCCTGCTCCATCCTCTCCCCTGCAGCTGCCGTTGGCTGACACATGGGAACTGGATCATGTGACCCGGACCAGAGTGTCAACCAGTGATGTCAGTACTGCCTCCTCTCTCCTAGAGCATCACTGGTTGACACTCTGGTCTGGTCACATGATCCAGTTCCCATGTGTCAGCCAACGGCAGCTGCAGGGAAGAGGAGAGAGCGCTCGACAATGGCTGGCAATGCCTGGGAGCAGTGACATCACCCATAGGCTTACTATGGCTCATCTGTTGTCAGTACTGCCTCCTCTCTCCTAGAGCCAACAGATGAGCCATAGTAAGCCTATGGGTGATGTCACTGCTCCCAGGCATTGCCAGCCATTGTCGAGCGCTCTCTCCTCTTCCCTGCAGCCACCCTGGCTGACGCACGGTCTCACATGACTAGAGCGGGCTTAAAATGGGCAAATATATACATGTTTCTAACAGGTTAGTCCGGGCTAAGTCAAAATTCCTGATCTGGGTACCTGTGCTAAGCGAGTCATTGGAATGTGTGACAGCCAGGAAGCTGGCATTTTCAATAGAGAGGTTCAGCAATGGCAGCCTGTATGTTCTCCCTGGTACGTTTCCTCTAGCAATTTTTTTTTTTACGTCCTCATCCATTTTTGTTTTGGACATTCGTACACACGTCACATTGTTTTTCCAATCACGTATGGAACGTGACCAGCCATAAGGAGCCGTTTGTAACTTTCATATCTGAAGATGATAAAATGTCGATCGAACGTTTCATATACAAGACGCAGCACTAAAGTGAGGCCAATATTCTGTGCTACCAATCAGCTTTGAGCTTTCAGAAGGGAGGTTTATTTACTAAAGGAGTAATTTGGCCACAGAGCTTACAATCTAAGTGTACGATCTACTAAATGTCCGATGAACTGTTCAGACAAGCTGAGCTCACGGAAGATCGAAGTCCTAAAATATGGATGAGGTTGGGGAAGGGATAGGCTGCTTTGTTATCATTACATCGAAGAATGTTGTATCTATTGGGTGACTGCAACCTGATGTCAATTTTTATGCACAAGTGATTATATTGCATTGTGTTTCTGTGTTTTTTTTTTTTTCTCTTAAAGAGACACTGTCCCTTTTTGCCCATACAGGGCTGCTGATAGCCCCACCCACACACCAGTAAGGTATACTCACTCACCCACGCTCTCCTTCCTCCAACAGGAGCCCCACCCTGGGCAAATTCCAGTGTCTGCGCTCACCTGGGTTGAGGGCATACCTGCCCCCACGGGTGACCATTTCGGCCCTGGGGATTGAGGAAGTCGCATGTTCCCCCTTACCTGGAGGCCCAGCCATATTCCACACTCCCTCATCTCCTTCCTGCAGCAGGAGCTCACCCTGGGCAAATTCCAGTGTCTGCGCTCGCCTGGGTTGAGGGCATACCTGCCCCCCCACAGGTGACCAGTTCAGCCCTGGGGATTGAAGAAGTCGCATGTTCCTCCTTACCTGGAGGCCAAGCCATATTGCATATCCACACGCCTTCATCTCCGTCCTGCAGCAGGATCCCACCCTTGGTAAGCTCCAGTGTCTGAGCTTATCGAGGTGGAGGACATCACTGCCCCCACAAGTGACAGTTTTGGCCCTGGGGTTTGAGGAAGGCGCATGTTGCCCCATACCTGGAGGCCCAGCCATATTGCCTATCTGCCCTCCTCCTTCATCTTCCTGCAGCAGGAGCCCACCCTGGGCAAAGGCCAGTGTCTAAACTCACCTGGGTTGAGGGCATCCCTGCCCCCCCCCCCCCCCCCCCCCCCCCCCCCACAGGTGACCGTTCAGGCCTGGGGATTGAGGAAGTCAGTCACATGTTCCCCCTTACCTAGAGCCCCAGCCATATTGCCTATCTGCATTTCCCATCTTCTTCCTACAGAAGGATCCCACCTTCGGTAAACTCCAGTGTCTGAGCTTACCTGGGTGGAGGACATCCCTGCCCCCATAATTGACAGTTTTGGCCCTGGGTTTGAGGAGTCGCATGTTACCCCATACCTGGAGGCCCAGCCATATTGCCTATCTGTCCTCCTCCTTCATCTTCCTGCAGCAGGAGCCCTCCCTGGGCAAAGGCCAGTGTCTAAACTCACCTGGGTTGAGGGCATCCCTGCACCCCTCGGCTGACTGTTTTGGGCCTGGGTTTGAGGAAGTCACATGTTCCCCCTTACCTAGAGGCCCAGCCATATTGCCTATCTGCACTCCCTCATCTCCTTCCTCCAGTAGGAGCCCACCCTGGTTTACCTTTTGGTGTCCGAGCTCACCTGGGTGGCTGACAATACTGCCCCCCATGTGACCGTTTCAGGGCTGGTGATTGGCTGCTCAGGCCAATCTGCATTGTTGCAGGGAGGGGGTTAATGAGTATGGTGGGTTAAATGGACAATATGACCAGTTCCTCTTTAAAGTTATCTTTTTGTGTTGTACACAATTCAGGAAATGGTGACCGTGGTCCAATAATCGATGCCTTGATGTGATTGTTACTTATAGCCAGGCATATCTGTATTCGGCCAATCACATAGAAGAGCAATAAAAATGTTGGTATGTGATTGGGGTGTTTGATCCAATAAAGATTAATTAAACACAATGACCCTTTGGTAAGTCAACCTTGAAGCTGCATTCCAAGATTTCAGCATCTTTTCAAAATTGTAGGCACACTATGGGTTAAGTCCAATTAGGTGCATGCCCCCTGGGGACATCTCTGTTGCTTTTATGGACGGGTTCATTGCACTACTGGAGGATACACTTTGGCTGTGAGAGGAGAGAAGCTAGGTCTGCCCCTCCCTTCAGCTGCTCATTCACAGAAGCCTTTGTAGTCACACAAATACAAAGGCTTCTGTGAATGGCATGAGGAAGAAAGAGGTGGGCTTAGCAGTTCTAGCGACTCTGATTTTTAAAGAGCTGAGACAACAGTTAACTTCTAGGAGCTCCCCGAGCTGCTATCTTCCAGGAGCACGATAAATCAGTCAGATGTAAATAATAGAACTCTGTGGAGGTGGCAAGCACCTCGCTAGACTCGACTCGTTGTATTCCTGCATTTTTTTTTTTACAAAGCCGAATTCCTGGAATTTAGCTTTAAAGTGGAAGGAAAGGCTATACAACATACCTTGTAAACGTTACTTCTCCCATTGCCTTCATGTTTTCTACTAAATCGTCATCTAAAAAAAGGTCATGTGACCACAAATCTATGGCTTTTGTTGTTGCGGCTTGGTAGGCACCATCTCTTTGTTGCCTGACAACACCCTAGAACTCTGGACACCAGCATATGATATCGCTGCACTATGGGACCCAACGGTGTTGTTGGGGCAACAGAGATACGTAGACCCGCTAGATCCTTGTGGTCATGTGACCGCCTAGAACAGTGATGGTGAACCTCGGCACCCCAGATGTTTTTGAACTACATTTCCCATGATGCTCATGCACTCTGGAGTGTAGTTGAGCATCATGGGAAATGTAGTTCCAAAACATCTGGGGTGCCAAGGTTCGCCATCACCGGCCTAGAAGAACGATGGTGGTATGGTAGAAAACGTCCTAGGAATGGGGGTCCAACGTTTACCGGGGATGTTGTGTTATCTAGTCCTTCTACCTTCATTCTGCCCACACACAGTGCAATATTCTGGGGCCCTTCAACCAGCTTTTCCTCACAAAAACAGATCATGGCAACTTACCGCCGGCAGGTTCTGTATTTCGATGTTTACATTTCTATTTATGATCAAGATGGCGGTAGGGTTTGCGCTCCATCTGTTCGCTCTGGAGGAAGTGTCCAGACCATCGGACAGAATGAAGTTGCTCTTTTTTGGCTCCAGTCTTCATCAATGAGCTTGCTTGTTCCCTCAGTCGAGGCTTTTGGGGTATTTTTTTTTTTTTTTTTGCCACTAAAACAGAAGTGGGGGATTTGCTTCTAGGACATGCTCTTGCAGGGTAAGTGGAATCGAGACCCTCCAGACCGGTGGGGGTAGATAGACGTGTGTATTTTTGTCTTGTGACCATAAAACATATTTATTATATAGTGATACTTATGGAGTTGGGGGGGGGGGGGGGGAGAAGAACAAGCTGTATATAACAAATAAATTAAATGTATGACTTCTGTGTCGGTGTCATTTTTAGGTGGTGCGCCACTGGAGCCTCGGTGAGCATGTTTACAGTCCAAGAGTCTTCAGCATTGCCTAGGAAGCAAAAGGATTTATTGAATAGAAAGTAAAAGGTTTCTCTTTCCTCTTCCTGGCCAGGTCATTTTTGGGCGTTATGGCACTGGTCCTTATATTGATCATTGAGAAGATGGTCACCCCCCCCCCCCCCCCCCCAAAATCCCCTTAAGCTAGCTAAAAATATTGAGGGTGTCAGTGGTTGCCTATGGCTTGAGGAACCCCTACCAACCTCTGGAGGAACACTGCTATAGCATATTGACAGTTTAGACCAGCCAACAGCAAGGGTCCTAGAAAAGGGGAATTGGGTATGTTGTGTTGGGGCCCTTCTACTGGTTTCCATGCCACTGCCTCCATGATGTCAACCCTTCCTATTGGCTAAAAAAAATATCAAGGGTGTCAGTGGTTGCTCATCTGAAAGGGTAAAAATTGCCTATGGCTTGAGGAACCCCAACAACCTCTGGAGGAACCCTGCTATAGCATATTGACAGTTTAGACCAGCCATGCTCTATTAGGGTTCCTCTAGAGCAGTGATTCTCAACCAGGGTTCCTCCAGAGGTTGTAGGGGTTCCTTCAGCATTGGGCAATTTCTGCCTCTCAGATAAGTTCCCACTCACACCATTGATAGTTTTAGCAATCTGTAAGGGGGTAATTCTTCCCAATGACCACAAGTGTAAGGACCATTCTTCCCAATGACCACAAGTGTGAGGACCGTTCTTCCCAATGACCACAAGTGTGAGGACCATTCTTCCCAATGACCACAAGTGTAAGGACCGTTCTTCCCAATGACCACAAGTGTGAGGACCATTCTTCCCAATGACCACAAGTGTGAGGACCATTCTTCCCAATGACCACAAGTGTAAGGACCGTTCCTCCCAATGACCACAAGTGTAAGGACCGTTCTTCCCAATGACCACAAGTGTGAGGACCGTTCTTCCCAATGACCACAAGTGTGAGGACCATTCTTCTCAATGACCACAAGTGTAAGGACCATTCTTCCCACTGACCACAAGTGCGAGGACCATTCTTCCCAATGACTACAAGTGTAAGGACCATTCTTCCCACTGACCACAAGTGTGAGGACCATTCTTCCCACTGACCACAAGTGCGAGGACCATTCTTCCCAATGACCACAAGTGTGAGGACCATTCTTCCCACTGACCACAAGTGTAAGGATGATTCTTCCCAATGACCACAAGTGTGAGGACCATTCTTCCCAATGACCACAAGTGTGAGGACCGTTCTTCCCACTGACCACAAGTGTGAGGACCATTCTTCCCAATGACCACAAGTGTGAGGACCATTCTTCCCACTGACCACAAGTGTAAGGATGATTCTTCCCAATGACCACAAGTGTGAGGACCATTCTTCCCAATGACTACAAGTGTAAGGACCGTTCCTCCCAATGACCACAAGTGTGAGGACTATTCTTCCCAATGACCACAAGTGTGAGGACCATTCTTCCCAATGACCACAAGTGTGAGGACCATTCTTCCCAATGACCACAAGTGTAAGGACCATTCTTCCCAATGACCACAAGTGTAAGGACCATTCTTCCCAATGACCACAAGTGTAAGGACCATTCTTCCCAATCACCACAAGTGTAAGGACCTTTCTTCCCAATGACCACAAGTGTAAGGACCATTCTTCCCAATGACCACAAGTGTAAGGACCTTTCTTCCCAATGACCACAAGTGTAAGGACCTTTCTTCCCAATGACCACAAGTGTGAGGACCATTCTTCCCAATGACCACAAGTGTGAGGACCATTCTTCCCAATGACCACAAGTGTGAGGACCATTCTTCCCAATGACCACAAGTGTAAGGACCATTCTTCCCAATGACCACAAGTGTAAGGACCGTTCTTCCCAATGACCACAAGTGTAAGGACCGTTCTTCCCAATGACCATCACACTAATGTATTATGAGTTGTAAGTTTCTCATTTTTAGCAGGGGGTTCCGCAAGACCGGAGAACTATTTCAAGGGTTCCTCTGTGTTGAGAAAGGCTGCTCTAGAGCAATGATGGTGAACCTCGGCACCCCAGATGTTTTGGAACTACATTTCCCATGATGCTCTGGCACTCTGTAGTGTAGTGGAGCATCATGGGAAATGTAGTTCCAAAACATCTGGGGTGCCGAGGTTCACCATCACTGCCCTAGAGATTGCTAAGGTTTTTGTGACGGACCTCTCGTCTGATGGTTCCTCTCGTCTGATGGTTCCTCTCGTCTGATGGTTCCTCTCGTCTGATGGTTCCTCTCGTCTGATGGTTCCTCTCGTCTGATGGTTCCTCTCGTCTGATGGTTCCTCTATAGTTCTTGGATCAACTCCACTTGGCAGAGCCATCTGCAGGATACGAACGACCTTTCTAGCAGTGTTGAGGAGTGGTATGGTGATCACCACTGTAAATAAGGTAGTCCTCTACGGGCAGTGGTGCATTCTTCTCACTGACGCCTAATGAGTTCATCTTCGTAGGGGTTCTCCAAGACCCCAAAATGATTTCAAAGGTTCCTCTGCCGTAAAAAAAAAAAGTTTGAGAGGCTGGTTAAGACACGTGTGCATTTCCAATCTTGTGGTGATCGTTGGTGGAAGGCCATAAAGACTGGTTTGGTGTGACCTCAACCCTACTGAACACCATTGGGATGGATTGGAACACCGAGTGTGAGCCAGGAGACAGGTCTTCTTCTACAACCCTCAGAACCCGACTTCATAAATGATCACAGCCTCACTCCCTAATCTTGGGGGGAGTCTTCCCAAAAGAATGAGAGTTGTTGTAGCCCCCCCAATAAAAGGCCAACTCTATAATAATGGCCATGGTTTTAGAATGTCCAACAAGTTCTTCTTGGTAGGATGGTCCACTGCTATAACACGCGCCAACTCCCTCTATAGCCGAGGTTCTCATCTCCTGTCCTCGGGGCCCACTAACAGGCCAGGTTTCCAAGATGACTGAAATACATCACAGGTGATATCATTTGCTGCTCAGTGATTGGAGTATTCTAGTCTGCATCTCCCCCCGAGGTAATACCTAAAATCTGGCCTGTTAATGGGCCTCGAGGACTGGAGTTGAGAACCACTGCGCTATAGTATTCTCCTTCCCTGACCGCTACTGAAAAAGGTTATGTAGAGGGAGGAGCTGGGCCACCCCTCCCAGAAGAGGAGGGGCTATGATGTGCCATGACGGAGGGGGCGGGGCTAGGGAATTGACTGTTCCTGGAGTCCTACAATTTCCTAGGAAGTTCAGAATGAATAAAAATAATGGAAACGCTGCAACAGCTTTGAAAATATGTGATTTTCCCCGCGCATTTTTTAGGTTGGTGGCCGTGTCTCCGATATACACTCACCGCCACATTGTTGGGTCCCCCTTGCTAGTAGCGGGTTGGACCCCCTTTTTCCTTCATTCTTGGTGGTGTAGATATAACAAGGTGTTGGAAACATTCCTCCGAGATTTTGCTCCATAGTGACATCATAACATCACACAGTTGCTGCAGATTTGTGGGCTGCACATCCATGATGCCGAATCTCCCGTTCCACCACATCCCAAAGGTGCTCTATTGGATGAGATGTGGTGAGTGTGGAGGCCATTGGAGGACAGGGACCTCATTGTCCAGTGGTGAGATGATTGGAGCTTTGTGACATGGTGCATTATCCTGCTGGAAGGAGCCATCAGAAGATGGGGACACTGTAGTCATAAAGGGATGGACATGGTCAGCAACAATACTCAGGTACCCCATCCCCCACACCATTACTCCCCCACCACCAGCCTGAACCGGTGATACCCCATCCCCCACACCATTACACCCCCACCACCAGCCTGAACCGGTGATACCCCATCCCCCGCACCATTACACCCCCACCACCAGCCTGAACCGGTGATACCCCATCCCCCGCACCATTACACCCCCACCACCAGCCTGAACCGGTGATACCCCATCCCCCGCACCATTACACCCCCACCACCAGCCTGAACCGGTGATACCCCATCCCCCACACCATTACACCCCCACCACCAGCCTGAACCGGTGATACCCCATCCCCCACACCATTACACCCCCACCACCAGCCTGAACCAGTGATACCCCATCCCCCACACCATTACACCCCCACCACCAGGCTGAACCGGTGATACCCCATCCCCCGCACCATTACACCCCCACCACCAGCCTGAACCAGTGATATCCCATCCCCCACACCATTACACCCCCACCACCAGGCTGAACCGGTGACACCCCCATCCCCCGCACCATTACACCCCCACCACCAGCCTGAACCGGTGACACCCCCATCCCCCGCACCATTACACCCCCACCACCAGCCTGAACCGGTGATACCCCATCCCCCACACCATTACACCCCCACCACCAGCCTGAACCGGTGATATCCCATCCCCCGCACCATTACACCCCCACCACCAGGCTGAACCGGTGACACCCCCATCCCCCGCACCATTACACCCCCACCACCAGCCTGAACCGGTGACACCCCCATCCCCCGCACCATTACACCCCCACCACCAGCCTGAACCGGTGATACCCCATCCCCCACACCATTACACCCCCACCACCAGCCTGAACCGATGATACCCCATCCCCCACACCATTACACCCCCACCACCAGCCTGAACCGGTGATACCCCATCCCCCACACCATTACACCCCCACCACCAGCCTGAACCGGTGATACCCCACCCCCCCCACCATTACACCCCCACCACCAGCCTGAACCGGTGATACCCCATCCCCCACACCATTACACCCCCACCACCAGTCTGAACCGGTGATACCCCATCCCCCACACCATTACACCCCCACCACCAGCCTGAACCGGTGATACCCCATCCCCCACACCATTACACCCCCACCACCAGTCTGAACCGGTGATACCCCATCCCCCACACCATTACACCCCCACCACCAGCCTGAACCGGTGATACCCCATCCCCCACACCATTACACCCCCACCACCAGCCTGAACCGGTGATATCCCATCCCCCACACCATTACACCCCCACCACCAGCCTGAACCGGTGATACCCCATCCCCCACACCATTACACCCCCACCATCAGCCTGAACCGGTGATACCCCATCCCCCACACCATTACACCCCCACCATCAGCCTGAACCGGTGATACCCCATCCCCCACACCATTACACCCCCACCACCAGCCTGAACCGGTGATATCCCATCCCCCACACCATTACACCCCCACCACCAGCCTGAACCGGTGATACCCCATCCCCCACACCATTACACCCCCACCACCAGCCTGAACCGGTGATATCCCATCCCCCACACCATTACACCCCCACCACCAGCCTGAACCGGTGATACCCCATCCCCCCACACCATTACACCCCCACCACCAGCCTGAACCGGTGATATCCCATCCCCCACACCATTACACCCCCACCACCAGCCTGAACCAGTGATACCCCATCCTCCACACCATTACACCCCCACCACCAGCCTGAACCGGTGATATCCCATCCCCCACACCATTACACCCCCACCACCAGCCTGAACCGGTGATACCCCATCCCCCACACCATTACACCCCCACCACCAGCCTGAACCGGTGATACCCCATCCCCCACACCATTACACCCCCACCACCAGCCTGAACCGGTGATACCCCATCCCCCACACCATTACACCCCCACCACCAGCCTGAACCGGTGATACCCCATCCCCCACACCATTACACCCCCACCACCAGCCTGAACCAGTGATACCCCATCCCCCCACACCATTACACCCCCACCACCAGCCTGAACCGGTGATACCCCATCCCCCACACCATTACACCCCCACCACCAGCCTGAACCGGTGACACCCCCATCCCCCGCACCATTACACCCCCACCACCAGCCTGAACCGGTGATACCCCATCCCCCACACCATTACACCCCCACCACCAGCCTGAACCGGTGATACCCCATCCCCCACACCATTACACCCCCACCACCAGCCTGAACCGGTGATACCCCATCCCCCACACCATTACACCCCCACCACCAGCCTGAACCAGTGATACCCCATCCCCCACACCATTACACCCCCACCACCAGGCTGAACCGGTGATATCCCATCCCCCGCACCATTACACCCCCACCACCAGGCTGAACCGGTGACACCCCATCCCCCACACCATTACACCCCCACCACCAGCCTGAACAGGTGATACCCCATCCCCCGCACCATTACACCCCCATCACCAGCCTGAACCGGTGACACCCCCATCCCCCGCACCATTACACCCCCACCACCAGCCTGAACCGGTGATACCCCATCCCCCACACCATTACACCCCCACCACCAGCCTGAACCGGTGATATCCCATCCCCCGCACCATTACACCCCCACCACCAGCCTGAACCAGTGATACCCCATCCCCCACACCATTACACCCCCACCACCAGCCTGAACCGGTGATATCCCATCCCCCACACCATTACACCCCCACTACCAGCCTGAACCGGTGATATCCCATCCCCCACACCATTACACCCCCACCACCAGCCTGAACCGGTGATACCCCATCCCCCACACCATTACACCCCCACCACCAGCCTGAACCAGTGATATCCCATCCCCCACACCATTACACCCCCCACCACCAGCCTGAACCAGTGATACCCCATCCCCCACACCATTACACCCCCACCACCACCAGCCTGAACCGGTGATACCCCATCCCCCACACCATTACACCCCCACCACCAGCCTGAACCGGTGATATCCCATCCCCCGCACCATTACACCCCCACCACCAGCCTGAACCGGTGATATCCCATCCCCCGCACCATTACACCCCCACCACCAGCCTGAACCGGTGATACCCCATCCCCCGCACCATTACACCCCCACCACCAGCCTGAACCGGTGATATCCCATCCCCCGCACCATTACACCCCCCGCCACCAGCCTGAACCGGTGATATCCCATCCCCCGCACCATTACACCCCCACCACCAGCCTGAACCGGTGATACCCCATCCCCCGCACCATTACACCCCCACCACCAGCCTGAACCTGTGATATCCCATCCCCCACACCATTACACCCCCACCACCAGCCTGAACCGGTGATACCCCATCCCCCACACCATTACACCCCCACCACCAGCCTGAACCGGTGATACCCCATCCCCCACACCATTACACCCCCACCACCAGCCTGAACCGGTGATACCCCATCCCCCGCACCATTACACCCCCACCACCAGCCTGAACCTGTGATATCCCATCCCCCACACCATTACACCCCCACCACCAGCCTGAACCGGTGATACCCCATCCCCCCACACCATTACACCCCCACCACCAGCCTGAACCAGTGATACCCCACCCCCACACCATTACACCCCCACCACCAGCCTGAACCGGCGATATCCCATCCCCCACACCATTACACCCCCACCACCAGCCTGAACCGGTGATACCCCATCCCCCACACCATTACACCCCCACCACCAGCCTGAACCGGTGATATCCCATCCCCCGCACCATTACACCCCCACCACCAGCCTGAACCGGTGATACCCCATCCCCCACACCATTACACCCCCACCACCAGCCTGAACCGGTGATACCCCATCCCCCACACCATTACACCCCCACCACCAGCCTGAACCGGCGATATCCCATCCCCCACACCATTACACCCCCACCACCAGCCTGAACCGGTGATATCCCATCCCCCACACCATTACACCCCCACCACCAGCCTGAACCGGTGATAACCCATCCCCCACACCATTACACCCCCACCACCAGCCTGAACCGGTAATACCCCATCCCCCACACCATTACACCCCCACCACCAGCCTGAACCAGTGATACCCCATCCCCCACACCATTACACCCCCACCACCAGCCTGAACCGGTAATACCCCATCCCCCACACCATTACACCCCCACCACCAGCCTGAACCGGTAATACAAGGCAAGATGGATCCATGCACCAAATTCTGGACCCCACCATCTGAATGTAGCCTCAGTTTCCTGTTCTTAGCTGACAGGAGGGGCACCCGTTGTGGTCTTCTGCTGCTGTAGCCCATCTGCTTCAAGTTTGGATGTGTTGTGCATTCAGAGATGGCATTCTGCATACCTTGGGTGTAACGAGAGGTTATTGGAGTTCCTGATGTCTTTCTATCATCTGGAACCAGTCTGCCCCATTCTCCTCTGACATCAACAAGGCATTTTACTCCACACAACATGCCGCTCACTGGATATTTTCTCCTTTTCCCCACCATTCTCTGTAAACCCTGAGAGATGGTTGTGTGTGAAAAATCCCAGAAACACTCAGACCGGCCCGTCTGCCACCAACAACCCACGCCACGTTCGGAGTCACCCAGATCCCCCTTTTCTTTGGATCCACAGAGACCTTCTATGTATAGAAATTCAGACGCTTTGATGTTTAATTTTTTTTTTATTATTATTATTATTTAATGTTTTATTACAAAAAAAAAAAATTGTACAATTGAATATTATACAGACTTGTGTGACCGAGCAATATCCCGCAGAGCTCACAATTCACAATCATTTCTGGGAGACAACGAAGGATCAACAATAATTACCTCTCGTTAAAGAGACAGCGTCTGTATAGCCCCGCCCCCCCCCTCTATAGTGACCGCCCACGCTCACCTCTCCTGCCCCTCCCATGCCCACCCCTCTATCAGATCCGTCACCAGAACACTCGGTGCAGAAACTCAGAGAGCCGTGTCATTTCCCTTCTCCCATGTGACCATTCTCGGCTCTAGTGATTGGACACTAGGTCACATGGGGGGTGGGGAGGGAGGGATTCGGGGGGGGGGGAGGGGGGGGGGTCACCTGCTCCCCCCCCGTACCTAAAAATGAAGGATATTCTCCAATGCCAGACAAGAGGAAGGAGTTGGAAAGTGGACAATAGTCAGCTGGTGGGCTTTGCACAGAGACTCCTGCATTACCCTAAATCAGGGGAAGGTAACCTCGGCCCCCCCCAGCTGTGGCGGCACTACAAATCCCAGCATGCCTCTGCCTCTAGGAGTCGTACCTGTAATGGTCGGGGGGGCTTGCAACGTCTCCTGGGACTTGTAGTGTCACCACAGCTGGAGGTCCGAGGTTGCCGACCCCCCTGGTCTACATGGACAAAGGTGACAATATATCTCTTTATGCTAAAATACTCATCACCACAAGAGGGCGCTCAGCGTGGCCGGAGCATAAAAAGCTTGTGGATCCGTGCGAGTACGTTTATGTAAAAGGCCGATGTAAACCCTCCCCTCCCCCCCCCCCCTATAGCAGCATACAGTCATTCATTGCAATGGGGGGGGGGGGGGGGGGCCGAACCCAACACCTTGAGGTTCCCCCTTCTGACAAAATACACCAAAAGTTTTGGGACGCCTGCCTTTTACACACATGAACTTTAATGGCATCTCATAAGCCTCGGACACGCGATCAGATTGTTGGCCAACACAGCGTCAGACTTGTGTCCGAAAGGGGGGCGGTGTGCCGGGAACTTGTCAAAAGGGGTACACAATTGTCGGCCAACGAATACGAACGTAGTGACGTACTACTTGGAATTTCAGCTCTTGAGCGCCACCCTTTGGGGCACCTTCTGCTGATGTCGTGTTTGGTGATCGTTGATTCCGCGCATGCGCGTTTGTACTTTGGACTTTTGCGCGATGGACTTGTGTACAGACGGTCCGAAAATCTGACAACAGACCGTTGTCTGCCGAAATTTTACTAGCCTGCCGTCCAACATTTGCTGGCAGAGAGTTGGACAGTTGTCTGATGGAGCGTGCGGATTTCAGGTCAACAGTCATCACACAATTCCCTGCCGAAAATCCAATCGTGTGTACGAGGCTTTACTCCGGAGGGTTCAGTATTGAGTTGGCTCCGCCCTTTGCAGCTATAACAGCTTCAACTCTTCTGGGAAGGCCGTCCACAAGGTTTAGGAGGATGTCTATGGGAATGTTTGACCATTGGCTCGCAGTCTCTGCTCTAATTCATCCCAAAGGTGTTCTATGAGGTTTAGGTCAGGACTCTGTGCAGGCCAGTTAAGTTACTCCACCCCCCCAAACTCGCTCATCCATGTCTTTATGAACCTGGCTTTGTTGCACTGGTGGGCAGTCATGTTGGAACAGGAAGGGGCCGTCCCCAAAACTGTTCTCTCAAAGTTGGGAGCATGAAAATGTCCAAAATGTCTTGACGCCTTAAGGAGTTCCCTTCACCGGAACTAAGGGGGCCCCAAGCCCAACCCCTGAAAAACAACCCCCCACACCATAATCCCCCCCCCCCCCTCCACCAAATGATATGGACCAGTGCACAAAGCAAGGTCCATAAATACATGGATGAGCGAGTTTGGGGTGGAGGGATTTGACTGGCCTGCACAGAGTCCTGACCTCAACACGATAGCACACCTTTGGGATGAATTAAGAGCGGAGACTGCGAGCCAGGCCTTCTCATCCAACATCAGTGCCTGACCTCACAAATGCGCTTCTGGAAGAACGGTCAAATATTCCCATAGACACCCTCCTAAACCTTGTGGACGACCTTCCCAGAAGAGGTGAAGGTGTTATAGCTGCAAAGGGCCAACTCAATATTGAACCCTCCGGATTGAGACTGGGAGGCCGTTAAAGTTCATGTAAAGGCCGGTGTCCCAATACTTTTGACAATAAAGTGACACTCCAGATTCTCAGAACGAACCATAGTCATCTGTAAACTTTTCGGGATTCTAATACACGTGTTACGGCTCCTGTGTATTGGATATGGAAGCTGACCGTTCCGCTACACCCCCTGAAATCCTGAGCGCCAAGTGGGAGGGGCTATAAAATCCCGGACGAGCCCCCAATCAAAAAATAAAGAGGGGAGAGCCTGTATATTCCTCTAAGGAGCGCTTCACTAAAAAGAAAATTCGTGCTTTTCCTTTTCAGGGAAAGACCATAATAAATGCAGATACCCCCAGCAGCATATACTTATTGCCCCCTCCCCCACTCCATCCTTCTGCCGGGGGGGGGGGCTGTCAGGTACGAGGCACCCGAGTTCATGTTGGCATAGGACAATGGGCTCCCCCATGCAGCAACGACTGACCCACTGCTGGCACCCGCTTCTCCATAAAGGGCATTTTTCTTTGGGTCCCGGCCCTGAAGGGGGGGATGGGGGACGGTAAAGAAAGTAGGGTTGTGCCAATATCGGTATTGGTGCCGAGATACTAGGCATGTGACGGGTACACGTAACTTCATGCAAATGCGCCAATACCTACACCCAGTACCTTTTTCCATCTGATTTCAGCCCATACAAAAATGAATGGGCTCCACTCGCCCCAGAAAGAAAATCGCATGTGATTTGAATATGAATATGGGGTGATTCTTGTCCAAATCGCATGCGGTTTCCTGCCCCACTCCTGGCCCAGGCTTGTCATAGTCACTTCAGCCTGGGAACACACCAGGGGGGGAACCAAAGTGATTCTGACAGTTCAGCTCCTAGGAGAGAGTCACTGGAACTGCTATGCCCAACCCCTCAGCTCCTTTTGCCCATTCACAGAAGCCTTTGTGTTATATGATCTCATTCACAAAATACAAAGGCTCCTTTTGCCCATTCACGGAAGCCTTTGTATTATACGATCTCATTCACAAAATACAAAGGCCCCCTCCGCTCCTTTACGGAAGCCTTTGTATTATATGATCTCATTCACAAAATACAAAAAAGGCCCCTCGGCTCCTTTTGCCCATTCACGGAAGCCTTTGTATTATATGATCTCATTCACAAAATACAAAAAAGGCCCCTCAGCTCCTTTTGCCCATTCACGGAAGCCTTTGTATTATACGATCTCATTCACAAAATACAAAGGCCCCCTCCGCTCCTTTACGGAAGCCTTTGTATTATATGATCTCATTCACAAAATACAAAAAAGGCCCCTCGGCTCCTTTTGCCCATTCACGGAAGCCTTTGTATTATATGATCTCATTCACAAAATACAAAAAAGGCCCCTCAGCTCCTTTTGCCCATTCACGGAAGCCTTTGTATTATATGATCTCATTCACAAAATACAAAAAGGCCCCTCGGCTCCTTTTGCCCATTCACGGAAGCCTTTGTATTATACGATCTCATTCACAAAATACAAAGGCTCCTTTACGGAAGCCTTTGTATTATATGATCTCATTCACAAAATACAAAAAGGCCCCTCTGCTCCTTTTGCCCATTTACGGAAGCCTTTGTATTATATGATCTCATTCACAAAATACAAAAAAGGCCCCTCTGCTCCTTTTGCCAATTCACGGAAGCCTTTGTATTATACGATCTCATTCACAAAATACAAAGGCCCCCTCCGCTCCTTTACGGAAGCCTTTGTATTATATGATCTCATTCACAAAATACAAAAAAGGCCCCTCGGCTCCTTTTGCCCATTCACGGAAGCCTTTGTATTATATGATCTCATTCACAAAATACAAAGGCCCCCTCCGCTCCTTTACGGAAGCCTTTGTATTATATGATCTCATTCACAAAATACAAAAGCCCCCTCTGCTCCTTTTGCCCATTCACGGAAGCCTTTGTATTATATGATCTCATTCACAAAATACAAAAAAGGCCCCTCGGCTCCTTTTGCCCATTCACAGAAGCCTTTGTATTATATGATCTCATTCACAAAATACAAAGGCTCCTGTGAATGGGCAGCAGAGGGGAGGGGCGGACATTACTCCTGTATGTGCTTTTCTCATCTCACAGCTGGAGTGCAATAAACCTGCCACATACAAGCAATAGCGATAAGTCCTGGGAGGTGACTCGCACCTAATTGGACTTAACTCATATTGTGCCTTCAACTCCCTCCCTCCCCATTCACATGGGCCATCTTCAGCCTCCTGGGATGTGCAGGCAGCTTGTTCAACTCAATGACAGGCGGCTGGCAGCCAGGCTGCGTTCTGATCCATGCGCCAGATGTACACTCGCTCAGAGATCCGTACCTGTGATTGAATCAGACAGGCTGCCTGGACGGGACACTTGTGCATCCCAGGTGGCTAAAGATGTACCTTTTCACGGGTGTAGGGATCAGGATGAGGCCTAAAAAAGGAATTCCAGGATTCCTGACACTTAAAAGAAATGTGTGTTGGGCCACCTTGGACCTTATTTGCATAACAGAATGGCCTGGCTAGTGCAAAAGGCTGTCATATGCTGTAGCTTTTGCTACGTACAGTAGGTGGCGCTGTGTTCTAGGGGGCAGTACGTCAGACTTCCAGGTGTAGGCAGAGTCACCCATACCGCATCTCCTCCATTCAGGAGAAGCCTAGGATTTTATTTTTTTTTCACAATTAACATTTCCTCTGCTTGGCCAAGGTAAAGATCATCTACCTGGCTCTCCACCTCATCCAATCAGAGGAAGCCTTGTAATCACCAATTAAAAAATACAAGGCTTCTCCTAAATGGCTGAGATGGGCTACTACAGTATAATACAGCCTTAGCAGCAGCCAGTCCATTCTGGCATGCAGGGTGGCCCTAAAAAATGTACTAATAAATTTATCCAAGGAGGTATATTAAAAATATATAAATTTTTATTTAAATAATGATTAAAAAAAAAAAAATTGTCTAAAAACAATTCCACGACAAGTACAATCCTTATGGATACAGCAGATTTGATAGAAGTTCCCAACATGTTTCGCCCTCAATCTGGGCTTCCTCAGGGGATGCTGTCCACTTGGAACACAAGTCGTCCCAGGATTTGAGACAAATGTGTACCCTACAATCAATGACGATTTTAAAAGTCTACAACAAAAGAGAAGGCATTTAGGGACCAGATTTGAGGGTCTTGCAAAAACGCAGGACACTCAGGGACATAGTTTCCAAGGCAGGACACTAGCATATGGAGCCGATGTCCTGCAAAAATGAACGTGTCCCTATTTCCCCCCGAGTTTTCTGCATTTTGCATTCTCACTTGTCCCTAAATGCCTCCTATGGTCACCCGCAGTCTTTGGCTTGCTGTGGCGGTTGTAGACTTTTTTAAAGCGTCATGGATATTGTAGCGTAAACATTTGTCTCAAATCCTGGGCAGGCTTGTGTTCCAAGTGGACAGCATTCCCCTGAGGAAGCCCAGATTGAGGGCGAAACATGTTGGGAACTCCGTCAAATGTGCTGTATCCATAAGGACGGTACTTTTTGTACTTGTCGTGTAATTGTTTTTAGACATTTTTTTTAATCATTGTTTAAAAAAAAAAAAAATATATATATATATATATATATATATATATATATTTTTTTTTTTTTTTAAACAATGATTAAAAAAAATGTCTAAAAACAATTACACGACAAGTACAAAAAGTACAGTCCTTATGGATACAGCACATTTGATGGAGTTCCCAACATGTTTCGCCCTCAATCTGGGCTTCCTCAGGGGAATGCTGTCCATTTGGAACACAAGCCTGCCCAGGATTTGAGACAAATGTTTGCGCTACAATATATACCTCCTTAGATCAATTTATTAGTACATGCACCTTAAAAATCCCACAGGTATTTCTATATCTACGCATGATTGGAAAGCTCCTGATTGCTGCTTGTGCACATTCTCGGCACAGCTCTATTTGCACGCAAATATGCACCCCGCTTCCCCCTCCCCCCCGAGGTTTGCCCGCCAAGAGACCGTATGTGTGCGTCGGCTCAGGACCAAGAGGTTAAGAACGAACACCCCTTTGCAATCCTTCAGTCTGCACCAGTATAGATGAGAATACAACAAGTACACACTGTCTACCTAATACTATTCGTGGCCTTTTGATTGGCTTACAGTACGATGCTACCAGACGATGGTTACAATTAACAACAGAAGAAGTGTCCTTTAAAGCAGAACTCCGAGCAAATATTGAATTAAAAAAAAAAAAAAAAAAACCTTTAACCCATTTTAGGAGCAGAGGCAATTGAGTCGTAGATGCCCAAGCCGATTGAGTAGGGTCACCTAACTTAATAAACTATATATGATCATTTGCAGGTAGGTTAATTGGCTTCTGTCCAAAATTGGCCCCTAGTATATGAATGGGGACCTTGGATTGTGGGCTCCTTGAGGGTAGGGACTGATGTGAGTGTGCAATGTACAGGGATAGGGACAATTGTAGACACTCACTCAGGTTGAGCTGGATGGACTGGTGTCTTTATTGAACCTTATGTGTACCTAAATCATTATTATGGGTTAATGCCATTTTATTTGATACATTTTTTTTTTTTTTTTTTTTTTAAACAAAGGATTTTTTTTTCCTATTGTGTAGATTTTTTTAAACACTGTATTTGTATCTGACAATTGCAATATTAAAAAGAGGGAAATACTGCCACCTTCGGGCTACAGTGGGATCTGCAGGCTGAAAGCTTGTTTCATCAATGTAGAACGTTCCATGTGATTACTATGTCACATCTGACTTAGCACGTGTTCAGTAAGCACTCTAAAAACCGGTTCCCGGTCATTAGTGAGAGAGACCCGCAACCAGGATTAGAAGAAGCAAGCCACACCAGGCAGGTGTGGGCAGGTGACTCTTGAAAATGCAGGACCGTTCATTAGGGCTTTTCGGCCCCTCTCCCAAAAAAAAATGACAAATACTGTAGCTGCTGACTTTTAGTATCAGGCCACTTACCTGTCCGGGGATCTAGAGGAGTCTTCACCCGAGCCGATCCTTGAATTGGCTCTCGGGTGCTGGCGCCGCCATCTTAGCTAAGGGAAACAGTCTTGTTGAATGGACCAGCTGTGGTGGTGGGGGGGGGGGGGGCAAACTGAGCCAGTAGTGGGAGCGGATACCTGTCAAAACCAGGTAACTGCCCCCACTAAAAAGTGGCAAATGCAGCAGCGAGATGGGGGGGGGGCAGATAAGCAGGGCTTCCCCCTTTTGGGTGGAGCTTCACCTTAACCTATGGGGTACCATGCTGGGGAATGCTAATTACAGACAGGGAAGGGTTCTGGATTTGCATTGGCCAATGCCGCCATATTTCAGGCACCACATTTTACAATAGGGAAGCACAATCCGGGCTCTAACTGGTTCTCTTTGGTAGTTCGAAGAGCGCAAAGAAAAAAAAACAAAAACGCAGAGCTGCACAAGGAAATGGCGGTGGTTGGGCTGTGTAAATCAAAGGAGCGGCTGAACAGAATCACAAATATTGGGTCAGGTAAAGCATATATTTCTATGCGGGATTTAGCTGGAGTTCTGCTTTAAGCTTCCCTTTGTCCACTAGGTGGCGCAGCGTTACGTAGACACAGGAGTAGGGGGTAAGTTGCGATTACGGTTGATATATCTCCACATTGACGTCACGGACAGCAACAAATTCAGGCTCCTCACACACAAGGTAATTAAATAAGATTAATCAGCTAATTAAGAGTTCCTTCATCCCTGTACCAGCCAATGGAGTGAAAGGTCAAAGTCTGCTCAGATCATCGTTATGGCCTTGCACAGGGTCCGGGGGCCGGGCGCCATAACCGTTCCAGAAACCCCAGAGAGTTCTTCTGGCGCCATCTTCCCGGTGCATTGTGGGAGCCCCCCCAACATGCACTCGCACGGCCATGGGTCAGGTGATGGTGGTCATTGGCTGGAGCTGGAGTTAGGCGGGAAGGCGGCCTGGAGCGTGGCAAGGTCACGGGCATCTGCCGCGGCGTAGAGGTTGCTTTGCCCCAACATGGAGAGCGCCATTCGCAGGGTGCTCCAGATATTGTCGGACATGGATCCGTCGGGGCCCCCGCTCTGTTGCTGCATGCTGAGGGCTTCCATGAAATGCTCCACCGCTTCCCTGTATAGGAGGACAGACATTTATAACCACTTGGGAGTCTGGGGCAATTCTTCACAATTTCATACATTTAACAAAAAATATTTATTGCATCACAGCAGAGCAGTGGTCTCCAAACTAAGGCCCAGGGGCCAGATGCGGCCCATTGCTTGGTTTTAGCTGGCCCTTGGGCACCATTTCCTCCACTGATACATGCAAAGGGGTATAATTCCTCCCACTGACACCATTCATTGGGTGGAATGGTGCCCCATCATTGGGGTCAGTGGGGGAGGAATAATGTGCCCCATCATTGGGGTCAGTGGGGGAGGAATAATGTGCCCCATCATTGGGGTCAGTGGGGGAGGAATAATGTGCCCCATCATTGGGGTCAGTGGGGGAGGAATAATGTGCCCCCATCATTGGGTCAGTGGGAGGAATAGTGCCCCCATCATTGGGTGTCAGTGAGGAATAGTGCCCCCATCATTGGGGTCAGTGGGGGAGGAATAATGTGCCCCCATCATTGGGGTCAGTGGGAGGAATAGTGCCCCCATCATTGGGGTCAGTGGGAGGAATAGTGCCCCCATCATTTGGGGTCAGTGGGAGGAATAGTGCCCCCATCATTGGGGTCAGTGGGAGGAATAGTGCCCCCATCATTGGGGTCAGTGGGAGGAATAGTGCCCCCATCATTGGGGTCAGTGGGAGGAATAGTGCCCCCATCATTGGGGTCAGTGGGAGGAATAGTGCCCCATCACTGGGGTCAGTGGGAGGAATAGTGCCCCATCACTGGGGTCAGTGGGAGGAATAGTGCCCCATCATTGCTATCAGTGGGAGGAATAATGTGCCCCATCATTGGGGTCAGTGGGAGGAATAGTGCCCCCATCATTGGGGTCAGTGGGAGGAATAGTGCCCCCATCATTGGGGTCAGTGGGAGGAATAGTGCCCCCATCATTGGGGTCAGTGGGAGGAATAGTGCCCCCATCATTGGGGTCAGTGGGAGGAATAGTGCCCCCATCATTGGGGTCAGTGGGAGGAATAGTGCCCCCATCATTGGGGTCAGTGGGAGGAATAGTGCCCCCATCATTGGGGTCAGTGGGAGGAATAGTGCCCCCATCATTGGGGTCAGTGGGAGGAATAGTGCCCCCATCATTGGGGTCAGTGGGAGGAATAGTGCCCCCATCATTGGGGTCAGTGGGAGGAATAGTGCCCCCATCATTGGTGTCAGTGGGAGGAATAGTGCCCCATCATTGGTATCAGTGGGAGGAATAGTGCCCCATCATTGGTGTCAGTGGGGGGGGGATAGTGCCCCATCATTGGTGTCAGTGGGGGGGGGAATAGTGCCCCATCATTGGTGTCAGTGGGGGGGGAATAGTGCCCCATCATTGGTGTCAGTGGGAGGAATAATGTGCCTAGTATTAGTGGAATAGTGTCCCAAGGGCCAAATAAATAGCAAGGAAAGGGCCACATCTGGCCCGTATTCCACAGTTTGGAGACCCCTGTATTAGACCACTAATGTCTCCCCCGCCCTCCACTGCAGCTACCACAGATCTTGTTCGATTAGCTGCTTCTCCGGCCAGGAAATGACAGCTGTGAACCTGGAAGTGACACATTGTTGGTGTCTTCTGGGTTGAATAGTCACAGAGGAGGTCGGGGCACAGAGGAGGTCGGGGCACAGAGGAGGTCGGACACAGAGGAGGTCGGACACAGAGGAGGTCGGGGCACAGAGGAGGTCGGGGCACAGAGGAGGTCCGGCCAGAGAGGTCGGCCACAGAGGAGGTCGGACACAGAGGAGGTCGGACACAGAGGAGGTCGGGGCACAGAGGAGGTTGGACACAGAACGCAGAGTCTTAGTCCAGGCCGTTTATAGAAGGCCAATTGAGGTCAAAATGGTCAAAGAAAAGCGAAGTCACGGAACATGAAAATCACCATACTGCCAGGATAACAACTTACCCGTCCCGGAAACAAAAACACTATTTATAGAGTCCGCATGCAACTCTCGGTATGTGTGTTAGAATTCAGAAACTATGAGCTGTGATTGGCCGTTCTCATCTGACAGCTGAGCGGGTGCTGCACCGGAGTAGACGGAGAGGAAGCTTCCACTATAGTGTGCTGTGTTTGTGTGGCCAAACCACAAGGACCAAAGCCTTTCCAGTGGGGGGGTAAGTATGTAAATCTGTGTAAGCGC